>NW_027552546.1:0-74780 GCF_045843805.1 Urocitellus parryii | reverse complement strand
AAGCTTGTCAACCCCTTTCAATGAAAGTGATTCTCGTCAGCCTCTGCTTGAGGCTACTTCAATAGGACACAAACCATAGCGATAGAACTTGGAACTACATTATTGTGGGAAGTTTCCAAGAGCTAGCACAAACCGTGTTTGATTTCAGTTCCAAATGCATGTATCCATATAGGAGAAGACAGAGTGAAAACTAAACATGAAAACGGTTACTGCAAAGCAATGGTTTAACCTAGAAGAACGAAATTTGGTGAGCCAAGTGGGATTGGTGTACTGATCATTACCTGCAAGTATCATCAAGATTGGGTGAAAAACTGTTAGCTGAGATTTCAGGAAACTCGTAGTTTTTTGGAAGCTTGGCAACCCCTTTCAATGAAAGTGATTCTCATCAGCCTCAGCTTGGGGCTACTTCAATAGGACACAAACCATAGCGATAGAACTTGGAACTACATTATTGTGTCAAGTTTAAAAGAGCTAGCACAAACCGTGTTTGATTTAGAGTTCCAAATACATGTATCCATATAGGAGAAAACAGAGTGAAACCTAAACATGAAAACAGTTCCAGCAATGGAACGGTTTAACCTAGAAGAACGAAATTTGGTGAGCCAAGTGGGATTGGTGTACTGATCATTACCTGCAAGTATCATCAAGATTGGGTGAAAAACTGTTAGCTGAGATTTCAGGAAACTCGTAGTTTTTTGGAAGCTTGGCAACCCCTTTCAATGAAAGTCATTCTCGTCACCCTCTGCTTGAGACTACTTCAATAGGACACAAACCATAGCGATAGAACGTGGAACTACATTATTGTGGGAATTTTCCAAGAGCTAGCACAAACCGTGTTTGATTTAGAGTTCCAAATACATGTATCCATATAGGAGAAAACAGAGTGAAACCTAAACATGAAAACGGTTACTGCAAAGGAAGGGTTTAACCTGGAAGAACGAAATTTTGTGAGCCAAGTGGGATTGGTGTACTGATCATTAAATGGAAGTATCATCAAGATTGGTTAAAAAAAATGTTTGCTGAGATTTCAGGAAACTCGTAGTTTTTTGGACGCTTGGCAACCCCTTTCAATGAAAGTGATTCTCGTCAGTCTCTGCTTGGGGCTACTTCCATAGGACACAAAGCATAGCCATAGAACTTAGAACTACATTATTGTGCCAAGATTCAAAGAGCTAGCACAAACCGTGTTTGATTTAGAGTTCCAACTACATGTATCCATAGAGGAGAAAACAGAGTGAAACCCAAACATGAAAACGGTTACTGCAAAGGAATGGTTTAAACTAGAAGAACGAACTTTGGTTAGCCAAGTGGGACTGGTGTACTGATTATTAAATGGAAGTATCATCAAGATTGGGTGAAAAAATGTTTGCTGAGATTTCAGGAAACTCGTAGTTTTTTGGAAGCTTGGCAACCCCTTTCAATGAAAGTAATTCTCGTCTGTCTCTGCTTGGGGATACTTCAATAGGAAACAAACCATCGCGATAGAACTTGGAACTACATTCTTGTGCCAAGTTTCAAAGAGCTAGCACAAACCATGTTTGATTTAGAGTTCCAACTACATGTATCCATATAGGAGAAAACAGAGTGAAACCCAAACATGAAAACAGTTACTGCAAAGGAATGGTTTAACCTAGAAGAATGAAATTTGGTTAGCCATGTGGGACTGGTGTAGTGATAATTACCTGCAAGTATCATCAAGATTGGGTGAAAAGAAGTTTGCTGAGATTTCAGAAAACTCGTAGTTTTTGGAAGCTTGGCAACCCCTTTCATTGAAAGTGATTCTCGTCAGTCTCTGCTTTGGGCTAGTTCAATAGGACACAAACCATAGCGATAGAAATTAGAACTACATCATTGTGCCAAGTTTCAAAGAGCTAGCACAAACCGTGTTTGATTTAGATTTCCAACTACATATATCCATATAGGAGAAAACAGAGTGAAACCTGAACATGAAAACGGTTACTGCAAAGGTACAGTTTAACCTAGAAGAACGAAATTTGGTGTGCCAAGCGGGATTGGTGTACTGATCATTACCAGTAAGTCTCATCAAGATTGGGTGAAAAAATGTTTGCTGAGATTTCAGGAAACTCGTAGTTTTTTGGAAGCTTGCCAACCCCTTTCAATGAAAGTGATTCTCGTCAGCCTCTGCTTGAGGATACTTCAATAGGACACAAACCATAGCAATGGAACTTGGAACTACATTATTGTGGGAAGTTTCCAAGGGCTAGCACAAACCGTGTTTGATTTCAGTTCCAAATCCATGTATCCATATAGGAGAAGACAGAGTGAAAACTAAACATGAAAACGGTTACTGCAAAGCAACGGTTTAACCTAGAAGAACGAAATTTGGTGAGCCAAGTGGGATTGGTGTACTGATCATTACCTGCAAGTATGATCAAGATTGGGTGAAAAAATGTTAGCTGAGATTTCAGGAAACTCGTAGTTTTTTGGAAGCTTGGCAACCCCTTTCAATGAAAGTGATTCTCGTCAGCCTCAGCTTGGGGCTACCTCAATAGGACACAAACCATAGGGATAGAACTTGGAACTACATTATTGTGTCAAGTTTCAAAGAGCTAGCACAAACCGTGTTTGATTTAGAGTTCCAAATACATGTATCCATATAGGAGAAAACAGAGTGAAACCTAAACATGAAAACAGTTCCTGCAATGGAACGGTTTAACCTAGAAGAACGAAATTTGGTGAGCCAAGTGGGATTGGTGTACTGATTATTAAATGGAAGTATCATCAAGATTGGGTGAAAAAATGTTTGCTGAGATTTCAGGAAACTCGTAGTTTTTTGGAAGCTTGGCAACCCCTTTCAATGAAAGTGATTCTCGTCAGTCTCTGCTTGGGGCTACTTCAATAGGACACAAACCATCGCGATAGAACTTGGAACTACATTCTTGTGCCAAGTTTCAAAGAGCTAGCACAAACCATGTTTGATTTAGAGTTCCAACTACCTGTATCCATATAGGAGAAAACAGAGTGAAACCTAAACATGAAAACGGTTACTGCCAAGGAATGGTTTAACCTAGAAGAACGAAATTTGGTGAGCCAAGTGGGAATGGTGTAGTGATAATTACCTGCCAAGTATCATCAAGATTGGGTGAAAAAATGTTTGCTGAGATTTCAGGAAACTCGTAGTTTTTTGAAGCTTGGCAACCCCTTTTCAATGAAAGTGATTCTCGTCATTCTCTGCTTGGGGCTACTTCATAGGACACAAACCATAGCGATAGAACTTGGAACTACATTCTTGTGAAAATTTTCAAAGAGCTAGCACAAAACCGTGTTTGATTTAGAGTTCCAAATACATGTACCCAATAGGAAAACAGAGTGAAACCTAAACATGAAAACGGTTACTGCAAAAGTACGGTTTAACGTAGAAGAACGAAATTTGGTGAGCCAAGTGGGATTGGTGTACTGATCATTTAATGGAAGTATCATCAAGATTGGTTAAAAAAATGTTTGCTGAGATTTCAGGAAACTCGTAGTTTTTTGGAAGCTTGGCAACCCCTTTCAATGAAAGTGATTCTCGTCAGCCTCAGCTTGGGGCTACTTCAATAGGACACAAACCATAGTGATAGAACTTGGAACTACATTATTGTGCCAAGTTTCAAAGAGCTAGCACAAACCGTGTTTGATTTAGAGTTCCAAATACATGTATCCATATAGGAGAAAACAGAGTGAAACCTAAACATGAAAACAGTTCCTGCAATGGAACGGTTTAACCTAGAAGAACGAAATTTGGTAAGCCAAGTGGGATTGGTATACTGATTATTAAATGGAAGTATCATCAAGATTGGTTGAAAAGATGTTTGCTGAGATTTCAGGAAACTCGTAGTTTTTTGGACGCTTGGCAACCCCTTTCAATGAAAGTGATTCTCCTCAGCCTCTGCTTGAGGCTACTTCAATAGGACACAAACCATAGCAATAGAACTTGGAACTACATTATTGTCCGAAGTTTCCAAGAGCTAGCACAAACCGTGTTTGATTTTAGTTCCAAATGCATGTATCCATATAAGAGAAGACAGAGTGAAAACTAAACATGAAAACGGTTACTGGAAAGCAACGGTTTAACCTAGAAGAACGAAATTTGGTGAGCCAAGTGGGATTAGTGTACTGATCATTACCTGCAAATATCATCAAGATTGGGTGAAAAAATATTTGCTGAGATTCCAGGAAACTCGTAGTTTTTTGAAGCTTGGCAACCCCTTTCAATGAAAGTAATTCTCGTCAGTCTCTGCTTGGGGCTACTTCAATAGGACACAAACCATCGCGATAGAACTTGGAACTACATTCTTGTGCCAAGTTTCAAAGAGCTAGCACAAACCATGTTTGATTTAGAGTTCCAACTACATGTATACATATAGGAGAAAACAGAGTGAAACCCAAACATGAAAACGGTTACTGCAAAGGAATGGTTTAACCTAGAAGAACGAAATTTAGATAGCCAAGTGGGACTGGTGTACTGATCATTACCTGCAAGTATCATCAAGATTGGGTGAAAAGATGTTTGCTGAGATTTCAGAAAACTCGTAGTTTTTGGAAGCTTGGCAACCCTTTTCAATGAAAGTGATTCTCGTCAGTCTCTGCTTTGGGCTAGTTCAATAGGACAGAAACCATAGCGATAGAACTTAGAACTACATCATTGTGCCAAGTTTCAAAGAGCTAGCACAAACCGTGTTTGATTTAGATTTCCAACTACATGTATCCATATAGGAGAAAACAGAGTGAAACCTGAACATGAAAACGGTTACTGCAAAGGTACGGTTTAACCTAGAAGAACGAAATTTGGTGAGCCAAGCGGGATTGGTGTACTGATAATTACCAGTAAGTATCATCAAGATTTGGTAAAAAAATGTTTGCTGAGATTTCAGGAAACTCGTAGTTTTTTGGAAGCTTGGCAACACCTTTCAATGAAAGTGATTCTCCTCAGCCTCTGCTTGAGGCTACTTCAATAGGACACAAACCATAGCAATAGAACTTGGAACTACATTATTGTGGGAAGTTTCCAAGAGCTAGCACAAACTATGTTTGATTTCAGTTCCAAATGCATGTATCCATATAGGAGAAGACAGAGTGAAACCTAAACATGAAAACGGTTACTGGAAAGCAACGGTTTAACCTAGAAGAACGAAATTTGGTGAGCCAAGTGGGATTGGTGTACTGATCATTACCTGGAAGTATCATCAAGATTGGGTGAAAAAATGTTTGCTGAGATTTCAGGAAACTCGTAGTTTTTTGGAAGCTTGGCAACCCCTTTCAATGAAAGTGATTCTCCTCAGCCTCTGCTTGAGGCTACTTCAATAGGACACAAACCATAGCAATAGAACTTGGAACTACATTATTGTGGGAAGTTTCCAAGAGCTAGCACAAACCATGTTTGATTTCAGTTCCAAATGCATGTATCCATATAGGAGAAGACAGAGTGAAAACTAAACATGAAAACGGTTACTGGAAAGCAACGGTTTAACCTAGAAGAACGAAATTTGGTGAGCCAAGTGAGATTGGTGTACTGATCATTACCTGCAAGTATCATCAAGATTGGGTGAAAAAATGTTTGCTGAGATTTCAGGAAACTCGTAGTTTTTTGGAAGCTTGGCAACCCCTTTCAATGAAAGTGATTCTCGTCAGCCTCAGCTTGGGGCTACTTCAATAAGACACAAACTATAGCGATAGAACTTGGAACTACATTATTGTGCCAAGTTTCAAAGAGCTAGCACATACCGTGTTTGATTTAGAGTTCCAAATACATGTATCCATATAGGAGAAAACAGAGTGAAACCTAAACATGAAAACAGTTCCTGCAATGGAACGGTTTAACCTAGAAGAACGAAATTTGGTGAGCCAAGTGGGATTGGTGTACTGATTATTAAAAGGAAGTATCATCAAGATTGGGTGAAAAAATGTTTGCTGAGATTTCAGGAAACTCGTAGTTTTTTGGAAGCTTGGCAACCCCTTTCAATGAAAGTGATTCTCGTCAGTCTCTGCTTTGGGCTCGTTCAATAGGACACAAACCATAGCGATAGAACTTATAACTACATTCTTGTGCCAAGTTTCAAAGAGCTAGCACAAACCGTGTTTGATTTAGATTTCCAACTACATGTATCCATATAGGAGAAAACAGAGAGTAACCTAAACATGAAAACGTTTACTGCAAAGGTACGGTTTAACCTAGAAGAACGAAATTTGTTGAGCCAAGTGGGATTGGTGTACTGATCATTAAATGGAAGTATCATCAAGATTGGTTGAAAAAATGTTTGCTGAGATTTCAGGAAACTTGTAGTTTTTTGGAAGCTTGGCAACCCTTTCAATGAAAGTGATTCTCGTCATCCTCTGCTTGAGGCTACTTCAATAGGACACAAACCATAGCTATATAACTTGGAACTACATTATTGTGGGAAGTTTCCAAGAGCTGGCACAAACCGTGTTTGATTTAGAGTTCCAAATACATGTATCCATATAGGAGAAAACAGAGTGAAACCTAAACATGAAAACGGTTACTGCAAAGGAACGGTTTAACCTAGAAGAACGAAATTTGTTGAGCCAAGTGGGATTGGTGTACTGATCATTAAATGGAAGTATCATCAAGATTGGTTGAAAAAATGTTTGCTGAGATTTCAGGAAACTCCTAGTTTTATGGAAGCTTGGCAACCCCTTTCAATGAAAGTGATTTTCTTCAGTATCTGCTTGAGGATACTTCAATAGGACAGAAAGCTTAGCAATAGAACTTGGAACTGCATTATTGTGCCAAGTTTCAAAGAGCTAGCACAAACCGTGTTTGATTTAGAGTTCCAAATGCATGTATCCATATAGGAGAAAACAGAGTGAAACCTAAACTTGAAAACGGTTACTGCTAAGCAAAGGTTTAACCTAGAAGAACGAAATTTGGTGAGCCATGTGGGATTGGTGTACTGATTATTAAATGTAAGTATCATCAAGATTGGGAGAAAAAATGTTTGCTGAGATTTCAGGAAACTCGTAGTTTTTTGGAAGCTTGGCAACCCCTTTCAATGAAAGTGATTCTCGTCAGCCTCAGCTTGGGGCTACTTCAATAGAACACAAACCATAGCAATAGAACTTGGAACTACATTATTGTGGGAAGTTTCCAAGAGCTAGCACAAACCGTGTTTGATTTCAGTTCCAAATGCATGTATCCATATAGGAGAAGACAGAGTGAAAACTAAACATGAAAATGGTTACTGGAAAGCAACGGTTTAACCTAGAAGAACGAAATTTGGTGAACCAAGTGGGATTGGTGTACTGATTATTAAAAGGAAGTATCATCAAGATTGGGTGAAAAAATGTTTGCTGAGATTTCAGGAAACTCGTAGTTTTTTGGAAGCTTGGCAACCCCTTTCAATGAAAGTGATCTCGTCAGTCTCTGCTTGGGGCTACTTCAATAGGACACAAACCATCGCGATAGAACTTGGAACTACATTCTTGTGCCAAGTTTCAAAGAGCTAGCAGAAACCATGTTTGATTTAGAGTTCCAACAACATGTATCCATATAGGAGAAAACAGAGTGAAACCTAAACATGAAAACGGTTACTGCAAAGGAATGGTTTAACGTAGAAGAACGAAATTTGGTGAGCCAAGTGGGATTGGTGTAGTGATAATTACCTGCAAGTATCATCAAGATTGGGTGAAAAAATGTTTGCTGAGATTTCAGGAAACTCGTAGTTTTTTGAAGCTTGGCAACCCCTTTCAATGAAAGTGATTCTCGTCAGTCTCTGCTTGGGGCTACTTCCATAGGACACAAACCTTAGCAATAGAACTTGCAACTGCATTATTGTGCCAAGTTTCAAAGAGCTAGCACACACCGTGTTTGATTTAGATTTCCAACTATATGTATCCACAGAGGAGAAAAAAGAGTGAAACCTAAACATGAAAACGGTTACTGCAAAGGTACGGTTTAACCTAGAAGAACGAAATTTGGTGAGCCAAGTGGGATTGGTGTACTGATCATTATCAGTAAGTATCATCAAGATTTGGTGAAAAAATGTTTGCTGAGATTTCAGGAAACTCGTAGTTTTTTGGAAGCTTGGCAACCCCTTTCAATGAAAGTGATTCTCTTCAATCTCTGCTTGAGGATACTTCAATAGGACACAAACCTTAGCAATAGAACTTGGAATTGCATTATTGTGCCAAGTTTCAAAGAGCTAGCACAAACCGTGTTTGATTTAGAGTTCCAAATGCATGTATCCATATAGGAGAAAACAGAGTGAAAACTAAACATGAAAACGGTTACTGCAAAGCAACGGTTTAACCTGCAAGAACGAAATTTGGTGAGCCAAGTGGGATTGGTGTACTGATCATTACCTGCAAGTATCATGAAGATTGGGTTAACAAATGTTTGCTGAGATTTCAGGAAACTCGTAGTTTTTTTGGAAGCTTGGCAACCCCTTTCAATGAAAGTGATTCTAGTCAGTCTCTGCTTGGTGCTACTTCAATAGTTCACAAACCATCGCGGTAGAACTTGGAACTACATTATTGTGCCAAGTTTCAAAGAGCTAGCACAAACCGTGTTTGATTTAGAGTTCCAACTACATGTATCCATATAGGAGAAAACAGAGTGAAACCTAAACATGAAAACGGTTACTGCAAAGGAACAGTTTTACCCAGAAGAACGAAATTTGGTGAGCCAAGTGGGATTGGTGTACTGATTATTAAATGGAAGTATCATCAAGATTGGGTGAAAAAATGTTTGCTGAGATATCAGGAAATTCGTAGTTTTTTGGAAGCTTGGCAACCCCTTTCAATGAAAGTGATTCTCGTCAGTCTCTGCTTGGGGCTACTTCAATAGGACACAAACCATAGCCATAGATCTTGGAACTACATTTTTGTGCCAAGTTTCAAAGAGCTAGCACGAACCGTGTTTGATTAAGAGTTCCAACTACATGTATCCATATAGGAGAAAATAGAGTGAAACCAAAACATGAAAACGGTTACTGCAAAGGAACGGTTTAACCTAGAAGAACGAAACCTGGTGAGCCAAGTGGGACTGGTGTACTGATCATTACCTGCAAGTATCATCAAGATTGGGTGAAAAAATGTTTACTGTTATTTCAGGAAACTCGTAGTTTTTTGAAGCTTGGAAACCCCGTTCAATGAAAGTGATTCTCTTCAGTCTCTGCTTTGGGCTACTTCATAAGACACAAACCATAGTGATAGAACTTGGAAGTACATTATTGTACCAAGTTTCAAAGACCTACCACAAACCGTGTTTGATTTAGAGTTCCAACTACATGTATCCATAGAGGAGAAAACAGAGTGAAACCTAAACATGAAAACGGTTACTGCAAAGCAACGGTTTAACCTAGAAGAACGAAATTTGGTGAGCCAAGTGGGATTGGTGTACTGATCATTAAGTGGAAGTATCATCAAGATTGGGTGAAAAAATGTTTGCTGAGATTTCAGGAAACTCGTAGTTTTTTGGAAGCTTGACAACCCCTTTCAATGAAAGTGATTCTCCTCAGCCTCTGCTTGGGGCTACTTCAATAGGACACAAACCATAGCGATAGAACTTGGAACTGCATTATTGTGCCAAGTTTCAAAGAGCTAGCACAAACCGTGTTTGATTTAGATTTCCAACTACATGTATCCATATAGGAGAAAACAGAGTGAAACCTAAACATGAAAACGGTTACTGCAAAGGAACGGTTTAACCTAGAAGAACGAAATTTGTTGAGCCAAGCGGGATTGGTGTACTGATCATTAAATGGAAGTATCATCAAGATTGGGTGAAAAAATGTTTGCTGAGATTTCAGGAAACTCGTAGTTTTTTGGAAGCTTGGCAACCCCTTTCAATGAAAGTGATTCTCGTCAGTATCTGCTTCAGGATACTTCAATAGGACACAAAGCTTAGCAATAGAACTTGGAACTGCATTATTGTGCCAAGTTTCAAAGAGCTAGCACAAACCCTGTTTGATTTAGAGTTCCAAAAACATGTATCCATAGAGGAGAAAACAGAGTGAAACCTAAATATGAAAACGGTTACTGTAAAGGAACAGTTTAACCTAGAAGAACGAAATTTGGTGAGTCCAGTGGGATTGGTGTATTGATTATTAAATGGAAGTATCATCAAGATTGGGTGAAAAACTGTTTGCTGAGATTTCAGGAAACTCGTAGTTTTTTGGAAGCATGGCAACCCCTTTCAATGAAAGTGATTCTCGTCAGTCTCTGCTTGAGGCTACTTCAATAGGACACAAACCATAGCCATATATCTTGGAACTACATTATTGTGCCAAGTTTCAAAGAGCTAGCACAAACTGTGTTTGATTTAGAGTTCCAACTATATGTATCCATATAGGAGAAAACAGAGTGAAACCTAAACATGAAAATGGTTACTGCAAAGGAAGGGTTTAACCTAGAAGAACGAAACCTGGTGAGCCCTGTGGGACTGGTGTACTGATAATTACCTGCAAGTATCATCAAGATTGGGTTAAAAAATGTTTGCTGAGATTTCAGGAAACTCGTAGTTTTTTGAAGCTTGGCAACCCCTTTCAATGAAAGTGATTCTCGTAGTCTCTGCTTGGGGCTACTTCCATAGGACACAAAGCATAGCCATAGAACTTAGAACTATATTATTGTGCCAAGTATCAAAGAGCTAGCACAAACCTTGTTTGATTTAGAGTTCCAAATACATGTATCCATATTGGAGAAAAAAGAGTGAATCCTAAACATGAAAACGGTTACTGCCAAGGAAGGGTTTAACCTACAAGAACGAAACCTGGGTGGCCAAGTGGGATTGGTGTACTGATCATTACCAGTAAGTATCATCAAGATTTGGTGAAAAAATGTTTGCTGAGATTTCAGGAAACTCATAGTTTTTTGGAAGCTTGGCAACCCTTTCAATTAAAGTGATTCTCGTCAGCCTCTGCTTGGGGCTACTTCAATAGGACACAAACTATAGCGATAGAACTTGGAACTGCATTATTGTGCCAAGTTTCAAAGAGCTAGCACAAACCGTGTTTGATTTAGAGTTCCAAATGCATGTATCCATAGAGAAGAAAACAGAGTGAAACCTAAACTTGAAAACGGTTACTGCAAAGGAACGGTTTAACCTAGAAGAACGAAATTTGGTGAGCCAAGTGGGATTGGTGTACTGATCATTAAATTGAAGTATCATCAAGATTGGGTGAAAAAATGTTTGCTGAGATTTCAGGAAACTCGTAGTTTTTTGGAAGCTTGGCAACCCCTTTCAATGAAAGTGATTCTCGTCAGTCTCTGCTTGGGGCTACTTCAATAGGACACAAACCATCGTGATAGAACTTGGAACTATATTATTGTGCCAAGTTTCAAAGAGCTAGCACAAACCATGTTTGATTTAGAGTTCCAACTACATGTATCCATATAGGAGAAAACAGAGTGAAACCTAAATATGAAAACGGTTACTGCAAAGGAATGGTTTAACCTAGAAGAACGAAATTTGGTGAGCCAAGTGGGTTTGGTGTACTGATCATTACCTGCCAGTATCATC
This sequence comes from Urocitellus parryii, assembly GCF_045843805.1. NCBI lineage: Eukaryota > Metazoa > Chordata > Mammalia > Rodentia > Sciuridae > Urocitellus > Urocitellus parryii. Next base: position 63,301 of record NW_027552546.1, on the reverse strand, counting down.
AACATTGGGTGAAAAAATGTTTGCTGAATTTTCAGGAAACTCGTAGTTTTTTGGAAGCTTGGCAACCCCTTTCAATGAAAGTGATTCTCCTCACCCTCTGCTTGAGGCTACTTCAATAGGACACAAACCATACCGATAGATCGTGGAACTACATTATTGTGGGAAGTTTCCAAGAGCTAGCACAAACTGTGTTTGATTTAGAGTTCCAAATACATGTATCCATATAGGAGAATACAGACTGAAACCTAAACATGAAAACGGTTACTGCAAAGGAACAGTTTAACCTAGAAGAACGAAATTTGGTGAGCCAAGTGGGATTGGTGTACTGATCATTAAATGGAAGTATCATCAAGATTGGGTGAAAAAATGTTTGCTGAGATTTCAGGAAACTCGTAGTTTTTTGGAAGCCTGGCCTCCCCTTTCAATGAAAGTGATTCTCGTCAGTCTCTGCTTGAGGATACTTCAATAGGACACAAAGCTTAGCAATAGAACTTGGAAATGCATTATTGTGCCAAGTTTCAAAGAGCTAGCACAAACCGTGTTTGATTTAGAGTTCCAAATACATGTATCCATAGAGGAGAATACAGAGTGAAACCTAAACATGAAAACGGTTACTGCAAAGCAACGGTTTAACCTAGAAGAAAGAAATTTGGTGAGCCAAGTGGAATTGGTGTACTGATCATTAAATGGAAGTATCATCAAGATTCGGTGAAAAAATGTTTGCTGAGATTTCAGGAAACTCGTAGTTTTTTGGAAGCTTGGCAACCCCTTTCAATGAAAGTGATTCTCGTCAGTCTCTGCTTGGGGCTAATTCAATAGGACACAAACCATAGCGATAGAACTTGGAACAACATTATTGTGGGAATTTTCCAAGAGCTAGCACAAACCGTGTTTGATTTAGAGTTCCAAATACATGTATCCATATAGGATAAAACAGAGTGAAACCTAAACATGAAAACGGTTACTGCAAAGGAAGGGTTTAACCTAGAAGAACGAACCTGGTGAGCCAAGTGGGACTGGTGTACTGATCATTAAATGGAAGTATCATCAAGATTAGTTAAAAAAAAAATGTTTGCTGAGATTTCAGGAAACTCGTAGTTTTTTGGAAGCTTGGCAACCCCTTTCAATGATAGTGATTCTCGTCAGTCTCTGCTTGAGGATACTTCAATAGGACACAAACCTTAGCAATAGAACTTGGAACTGCATTATTGTGCCAAGTTTCAAAGAGCTAGCACAAACCGTGTTTGATTTAGAGTTCCAACTACATGTATCCATACACGAGAAAACAGAGTGAAACCTAAACATGAAAACGGTTACTGCAAAGGAACAGTTTAACCTAGAAGAACGAAATTTGGTGAGCCAAGTGTGATTGGTGTACTGATTATTAAATGGAAGTATCATCAAGATTGGGTGAAAAAATGTTTGCTGAGATATCAGGAAATTCGTAGTTTTTTGGAAGCTTGGCAACCCCTTTCAATGAAAGTGATTCTCCTCAGTCTCTGCTTGGGGCTACTTCAATAGGACACAAACCATAGCCATATATCTTGGAACTACATTATTGTGCCAAGTTTCAAAGAGCTAGCACAAACCCTGTTTGATTTAGAGTTCCAACTACATGTATCCATATAGGAGAAAACAGAGTGAAACCTAAACATGAAAACGGTTACTGCAGAGGAAGGGTTTAACCTAGAAGAACGAAATTTGGTGAGCCAAGTGGGATTGGTGTACTGATCATTAAATGGAAGTATCATCAAGATTGGGTGAAAAAATGTTTGCTGAGATTTCAGGAAACTCGTAGTTTTTTGGAAGCTTGGCAACCCCTTTCAATGAAAGTGATTCTCGTCAGTCTCAGCTTGAGGATACTTCAATAGGACACAAATATTAGCAATAGAACTTGGAACTGCATTATTTTGCAAGTTTCAAAAGCTAGCACAAACCGTGTTTGATTTAGAGTTCCAAGTGCATGTATCCATATAGGAGAAAACAGAGTGAAAACTAAACATGAAAACGGTTACTGCAAAGCAACGGTTTAACCTGCAGGAACGAAATTTGGTGAGCCAAGTGGGATTGGTGTACTGATCATTACCTGCAAGTATCATCAAGATTGGGTTAAAAAATATTTGCTGAGATTTCAGGAAACTCGTAGTTTTTTGGAAGCTTGGCAACCCCTTTCAATGAAAGTGATTCTCCTCAGTCTCTGCTTGGGGCTACTTCAATAGGACACAAACATAGCCATAGATCTTGGAACTACATTTTGTGCCAAGTTACAAAGAGCTAGCACAAACCGTGTTTGATTTAGAGTTCCAACTACATGTATCCATATAGGAGAAAACAGAGTGAAACCTGAACATGAAAACGGTTACTGCAAAGGTACGGTTTAACCTAGAAGAACGAAATTTGTTGAGCCAAGCGGGATTGGTGTACTCATCATTACCAGTAAGTATCATCAAGATTTGGGTGAAAAAATGTTTGCTGAGATTTCAGGAAACTCGTAGTTTTTTGGAAGCTTGGCAACCCCTTTCAATGAATGTGATTCTCCTCAGCCTCTGCTTGAGGCTACTTCAATAGGACACAACCATAGCAATAGAACTTGGAACTACATTATTGTGGGAAGTATCCATGAGCTAGCACAAACCGTGTTTGATTTCAGTTCCAAATGCATGTATCCATATAGGAGAAGACATTGTGAAAACTAAACATGAAAACGGTTACTGGAAAGCAAAGGTTTAACCTAGAAGAACGAAATTTGGTGAGCCAAGTGGGATTGGTGTACTGATCATTACCTGCAAGTATCATCAAGATTGGGTGAAAAAATGTTTGCTGAGATTTCAGGAAACTCGTAGTTTTTGGAAGCTTGGCAACCCCTTTCAATGAAAGTGATTCTCGTCAGCCTCAGCTTGGGGCTAATTCAATAGGACACAAACCATAGCGATAGAACTTGGAACTGCATTATTGTGCCAAATTTCAAAGAGCTAGCACAAACCGTGTTTGATTTAGAGTTCCAACTACATGTATCCATATAGGAGAAAACAGAGTGAAACCTAAACATGGAAACCAGTTCCTGCAATGGAACGGTTTAACCTAGAAGAACGAAATTTGGTGAGCCAAGTGGGATTGGTGTACTGATTATTAAATGGAAGTATCATCACGATTGGGTGAAAAAATTTTTGCTGAGATTTCAGGAAACTCGTAGTTTTTGGAAGCTTGACAACCCCTTTCAATGAAAGTGATTCTCGTCAGTCTCTGCTTTGGGCTAGTTCAATAGGACACAAACCATAGCGATAGAACTTAGAACTACATCTTTGTGCCAAGTTTCAAAGAGCTAGCACAAACCATGTTTGATTTAGTGTTCCAAATACATGTATCCATATAGGAGAAAACAGAGTGAAACCTAAACATGAAAACGGTTACTGCAAAGCAACGGTTTAACCTGCAAGAACGAAATTTGGTGAGCCAAGTGGGATTGGTGTACTGATCATTACCTGCAAGTATCATCAAGATTGGGTTAAAAAATGTTTGCTGAGATTTCAGGAAACTCGTAGTTTTTTGGAAGCTTGGCAACCCCTTTCAATGAAAGTGATTCTAGTCAGTCTCTGCTTGGGGCTACTTCATTAGGTCACAAACCATCGCGGTAGAACTTGAAACTACATTATTGTGCCAAGTTTCAAAGACCTAGCACAAACCGTGTTTGATTTAGAGTTCCAACTACATGTATCCATAGAGGAGAAAACAGAGTGAAACCTAAACATGAAAACGGTTACTGCAAAGCAACGGTTTAACCTAGAAGAACGAAATTTGGTGAGCCAAGTGGGATTGGTGTACTGATCATTAAGTGGAAGTATCATCAAGATTGGGTGAAAAAATGTTTGCTGAGATTTCAGGAAACTCGTAGTTTTTTGGAAGCTTGACAACTCCTTTCAATGAAAGTGATTCTCCTCAGCCTCTGCTTGGGGATACTTCAATAGGACACAAACCATAGCGATAGAACTTGGAACTGCATTATTGTGCCAAGTTTCAAAGAGCTAGCACAAACCGTGTTTGATTTAGAGTTCCAACTACATGTATCCATAGAGGAGAAAACAGAGTGAAACCTAAACATGAAAACGGTTACTGCAAAGCAACGGTTTAACCTAGAAGAACGAAATTTTGTGAGCCAAGTGGGATTGGTGTACTGATCATTAAGTGGAAGTATCATCAAGATTGGGTGAAAAAATGTTTGCTGAGATTTCAGGAACTCGTAGTTTTTTGGAAGCTTGGCAACCCCTTTCAATGAAAGTGATTCTCGTCAGCCTCTGCTTGGGGCTACTTCAATAGGACACAAACCATAGCCATAGAACTTGGAACTGCATTATTGTGCCAAGTTTCAAAGAGCTAGCACAAACCGTGTTTGATTTAGATTTCCAACTACATGTATCCATATAGGAGAAAACAGAGTGAAACCTAAACATGAAAATCGTTACTGCAAAGGAACGGTTTAACCTAGAAGAACGAAATTTGGTGAGCCAAGTGGGATTGGTGTACTGATCATTAAATGGAAGTATCATCAAGATTGGGTGAAAAAATGTTTGCTGAGATTTCAGGAAACTCGTAGTTTTTTGGAAGCTTGGCAACCCCTTTCAATGAAAGTGATTCTCGTCAGTATCTGCTTGAGGATACTTCAATAGGACATAAAGCTTAGCAATAGAACTTGGAACTGCATTATTGTGCCAAGTTTCAAAGAGCTAGCACAAACCCTGTTTGATTTAGAGTTCCAAATACATGTATCCATAGAGAAGAAAACAGAGTGAAACCTAAACTTGAAAACGTTTACTGCAAAGCAACGGTTTAACCTAGAAGAACGAAATTTGGTGAGCCAAGTGGGATTGGTGTACTGATCATTAAATTGAAGTATCATCAAGATTGGGTGAAAAAATGTTTGCTGAGATTTCAAGAAACTCGTAGTTTTTTGGAAGCTTGGCAACCCCTTTCAATGAAAGTGATTCTCGTCCGTCTCTGCTTGGGGCTAATTCAATAGGACACAAACCATCGTGATAGAACTTGGAACTACATTATTGTGCCAAGTTTCAAAGAGCTAGCACAAACCATGTTTGATTTAGAGTTCCAACTATATGTATCCATATAGGAGAAAACAGAGTGAAACCTAAATATGAAATCGTTTACTGCAAAGGAATGGTTTAACTAGAAGAACGAAATTTGGTTAGCCAAGTGGGACTGGTGTAGTGATAATTGCCTGCCAGTATCATCAAGATTGGTGAAAAAATGTTTTCTGAATTTTCAGGAAACTCGTAGTATTTTGGAAGCTTGGCAACCCCTTTCAATGAAAGTGATTCTCCTCAGTCTCTGCTTGGGGCTACTTCAATAGGACACAAACCATAGCCATATATCTTGGAACTACATTATTGTGCCAAGTTTCAAAGAGCTAGCACAAACCGTGTTTGATTTAGAGTTCCAAATACATGTATCCATAGAGGAGAAAACAGAGTGAAACCTAAACATGAAAACGGTTACTGCAAAGCAACGGTTTAACCTGCAAGAACGAAATTTGGTGAGCCAAGTGGATTGGTGTACTGATCATTACCTGCAAGTATCGTCAAGATTGGGTTAAAAAATGTTTGCTGAGATTTCAGGAAACTCGTAGTTTTTTGGAAGCTTGGCAACCCCTTTCAATGAAAGTGATTCTAGTCAGTCTCTGCTTGGGGCTACTTCAATAGGTCACAAACCATCGCGGTAGAACTTGAAACTACATTATTGTGCCAAGTTTCAAAGACCTAGCACAAACCGTGTTTGATTTAGAGTTCCAACTACATGTATCCATAGAGGAGAAAACAGAGTGAAACCTAAACATGAAAACGGTTACTGCAAAGCAACGGTTTAACCTAGAAGAACGAAATTTGGTGAGCCAAGTGGGATTGGTGTACTGATCATTAAGTGGAAGTATCATCAAGATTGGGTGAAAAAATGTTTGCTCAGATTTCAGGAAACTCGTAGTTTTTTGGAAGCTTGACAACTCCTTTCAATGAAAGTGATTCTCCTCAGCCTCTGCTTGGGGATACTTCAATAGGACACAAACCATAGCGATAGAACTTGGAACTGCATTATTGTGCCAAGTTTCAAAGAGCTAGCACAACCGTGTTTGATTTAGAGTTCCAACTACATGTATCCATAGAGGAGAAAACAGAGTGAAACCTAACATGAAAACGGTTACTGCAAAGCAACGGTTTAACCTAGAAGAACGAAATTTTGTGAGCCAAGTGGGATTGGTGTACTGATCATTAAGTGGAAGTATCATCAAGATTGGGTGAAAAAATGTTTGCTGAGATTTCAGGAACTCGTAGTTTTTGGAAGCTTGGCAACCCCTTTCAATGAAAGTGATTCTCGTCAGCCTCTGCTTGGGGCTACTTCAACAGGACACAAACCATAGCCATAGAACTTGGAACTGCATTATTGTGCCAAGTTTCAAAGAGCTAGCACAAACCGTGTTTGATTTAGATTTCCAACTACATGTATCCATATAGGAGAAAACAGAGTGAAACCTAAACATGAAAATCGTTACTGCAAAGGAACGGTTTAACCTAGAAGAACGAAATTTGGTGAGCCAAGTGGGATTGGTGTACTGATCATTAAATGGAAGTATCATCAAGATTGGGTGAAAAAATGTTTGCTGAGATTTCAGAAACTCGTAGTTTTTTGGAAGCTTGGCAACCCCTTTCAATGAAAGTGATTCTCGTCAGTATCTGCTTGAGGATACTTCAATAGGACATAAAGCTTAGCAATAGAACTTGGAACTGCATTATTGTGCCAAGTTTCAAAGAGCTAGCACAAACCCTGTTTGATTTAGAGTTCCAAATACATGTATCCATAGAGAAGAAAACAGAGTGAAACCTAAACTTGAAAACGTTTACTGCAAAGCAACGGTTTAACCTAGAAGAACGAAATTTGGTGAGCCAAGTGGGATTGGTGTACTGATCATTAAATTGAAGTATCATCAAGATTGGGTGAAAAAATGTTTGCTGAGATTTCAAGAAACTCGTAGTTTTTTGGAAGCTTGGCAACCCCTTTCAATGAAAGTGATTCTCGTCCGTCTCTGCTTGGGGCTAATTCAATAGGACACAAACCATCGTGATAGAACTTGGAACTACATTATTGTGCCAAGTTTCAAAGAGCTAGCACAAACCATGTTTGATTTAGAGTTCCAACTATATGTATCCATATAGGAGAAAACAGAGTGAAACCTAAATATGAAATCGTTTACTGCAAAGGAATGGTTTAACCTAGAAGAACGAAATTTGGTTAGCCAAGTGGGACTGGTGTAGTGATAATTGCCTGCCAGTATCATCAAGATTGGGTGAAAAAATGTTTTCTGAATTTTCAGGAAACTCGTAGTATTTTGGAAGCTTGGCAACCCCTTTCAATGAAAGTGATTCTCCTCAGTCTCTGCTTGGGGCTACTTCAATAGGACACAAACCATAGCCATATATCTTGGAACTACATTATTGTGCCAAGTTTCAAAGAGCTAGCACAAACCGTGTTTGATTTAGAGTTCCAAATACATGTATCCATAGAGGAGAAAACAGAGTGAAACCTAAACATGAAAACGGTTACTGCAAAGCAACGGTTTAAGCTAGAAGAACGAAATTTGGTGAGCCAAGTGGGATTCGTGTACTGATCATTACCTGCCAGTATCATCAACATTGGGTGAAAAAATGTGTGCTGAATTTTCAGGAAACTCGTAGTTTTTTGGAAGCTTGGCAACCCCTTTCAATGAAAGTGATTCTCCTCACCCTCTGCTTGAGGCTAATTCAATAGGACACAAACCATACCGATAGAACTTGGAACTACATTATTGTGGGAAGTTTCCAATTGCTAGCACAAACTGTGTTTGATTTAGAGTTCCAAGTACATGTATCCATAGATTAAAAAACAGAGTGAAAACTAAACATGAAAACGGTTACTGCAAAGGAATGGTTTAACCTAGAAGAATGAAATTTGGTGAGCCAAGTGGGATTGGTGTACTGATTATTAAATGGAAGTATCATCAAGATTGGGTTAAAAAATGTTTTCCGAGATTTCACGAAACTGGTAGTTTTTTGGAAGCTTGGCAACCCCTTTCAATGAAAGTGATTCTCCTCAGCCTCTGCTTGAGGCTACTTCAATAGGACACAAACCATAGCAATAGAACTTGGAACTGCATTATTGTGCCAAGTTTCAAAGAGCTAGCACAAACCGTGTTTGATTTAGAGTTCCAACTACATGTATCCATATAGGAGAAAACGGAGTGAAAACTAAACATGAAAACGGTTACTGCAAAGCAATGGTTTAACCTGCAAGAACAAAATATGGTGAGCCAAGTGGGATTGGTGTACTGATCATTACCTGCAAGTATCATCAAGATTGGGTCTAAAAATGTTTGCTCTTATTTCAGGAAACTCGTAGTTTTTTGAAGCTTGGCAACCCCTTTCAATGAAAGTGATTCTAGTCAGTCTCTGATTGGGGCTACTTCAATAGGACACAAACCATAGTGATAGAACTTGGAACTGCATTATTGTGCCAAGTTTCAAAGAGCTAGCACAAACCGTGTTTGATTTAGAGTTCCAAATGCATGTATCCATAGAGAAGAAAACAGAGTGAAACCTAAACTTGAAAACGGTTACTGCAAAGCAACGGTTTAACCTAGAAGAACGAAATTTGGTGAGCCAAGTGGGATTGGTGTACTGATCATTAAATTGAAGTATCATCAACATTGGGTGAAAAAATGTTTGCTTAGATTTCAAGAAACTCGTAGTTTTTTGGAAGCTTGGCAACCCCTTTCAATGAAAGTGATTCTCGTCAGTCTCTGCTTGGGGCTAATTCAATAGGACGCAAACCATTGTGATAGAACTTGGAACTACATTATTGTGCCAAGTTTCAAAGAGCTAGCACAAACCATGTTTGATTTAGAGTTCCAACTACATGTATCCATATAGGAGAAAACAGAGTGAAACCTAAATATGAAAATGTTTACTGCAAAGGAATGGTTTAACCTAGAAGAACGAAATTTGGTGAGCCAAGTGGGATTGGTGTACTGATCATTACCTGCCAGTATCATCAAGATTGGGTGAAAAAATGTTTGCTGAATTTTCAGGAAACTCGTAGTTTTTTGGAAGCTTGGCAACCCCTTTCAATGAAAGTGATTCTCCTCACCCTCTGCTTGAGGCTACTTCAATAGGACACAAACCATACCGATAGACCTTGGAACTACATTATTGTGGGAAGTTTCCAAGAGCTAGCACAAACTGTGTTTGATTTAGACTTCCAAATATATGTATCCATATAGGAGAAAACAGAGTGAAACCTAAACATGAAAACGGTTAATGCAAGGGAACGGTTTAACCTAAAAGAATGAAATTTGGTGAGGCAAGTGGGATTGGTGTACTGATCATTAAATGGAAGTATCATCAAGATTGGGTTAAAAAATGTTTGCTGAGATTTCAGGAAACTCGTAGTATTTTGGAAGCTTGGCAACCCCTTTCAATGAAAGTGATTCTCGTCAGTATCTGCTTGAGGATACTTCAATAGGACACAAAGCTTAGCAATAGAACTTGGAACTGCATTATTGTGCCAAGTTTCAAAGAGCTAGCACAAACTCTGTTTGATTTAGAGTTCCAAATCCATGTATCCATAGGGGAGAAAACAGATTGAAACCTAAACATGAAAACGGTTACTGCAAAGGAACAGTTTAACCTAGAAGAACGAAATTTGGTGAGCCAAGTGGGATTGGTGTACTGATTATTAAATGGAAGTATCATCAAGATTGGGTGAAAAAATGTTTGCTGAGATTTCACGAAACTCGTAGTTTTTTGGAAGCTTAACAACCCCTTTCAATGAAAGTGATTCTCCTCAGTCTCTGCTTGGGGCTACTTCAATAGGACACAAACCATAGCCATATATCTTGGAACTACATTATTGTGCCAAGTTTCAAAGAGCTAGCACAAACCGTGTTTGATTTAGAGTTCCAACTACATGTATCCATATAGGAGAAAACAGAGTGAAACCTAAACATGAAAACGGTTACTGCAAAGGAAGGGTTTAACGTAGAAGAACGAAATTTGATGAGCCAAGTGGGATTGGTGTACTGATCATTAAATGGAAGTATCATCAAGATTGGTTAAAAAAAATGTTTGCTGAGATTTCAGGAAACTCGTAGTTTTTTGGAAGCTTGGCAACCCCTTTCAATGAAAGTGATTCTCGTCAGTCTCTGCTTGAGGATACTTCAATAGGACACAAACATTAGCAATAGAACTTGGAACTGGATTATTTTGCCAAGTTTCAAAAGCTAGCACAAACCGTGTTTGATTTAGAGTTCCAAATGCATGTATCCATATAGGAGAAAACAGATTGAAAACTAAACATGAAAACGGTTACTGCAAAGCAACGGTTTAATCTGCAAGAACGAAATTTGGTGAGCCAAGTGGGATTGGTGTACTGATCATTAAATGGAAGTATCATCAAGATTGGGTGAAAAAATGTTTGCTCTTATTTCAGGAAACTCGTAGTTTTTTGGAAGCTTGGCCACCCATTTCAATGAAAGTGATTCTCTTCAGTATCTGCTTGAGGATACTTCAATAGGACACAAAGCTTAGCAATAGAACTTGGAACTGCATTATTGTGCCAAGTTTCAAAGAGCTAGCACAAACCATGTTTGATTTAGAGTTCCAAATACATGTATCCATATAGGAGAAAACAGAGTGAAACCTAAATATGAAAACGGTAACTGCAAAGGAATGGTTTAACCTAGAAGAAGGTAATTTGGTGAGCCAAGTGGGATTGGTGTACTGATCATTACCTGCCAGTATCATCAACATTGGGTGAAAAAATGTGTGCTGAATTTTCAGGAAACTCGTAGTTTTTTGGAAGCTTGGCAACACCTTTCAATGAAAGTGATTCTCCTCACCCTCTGCTTGAGGCTAATTCAATAGGACACAAACCATACCGATAGAACTTGGAACTACATTATTGTGGGAAGTTTCCAAGAGCTAGCACAAACTGTGTTTGATTTAGAGTTCCAAATACATGTATCCATAGAGGAGAAAATAGAGTGAAACCTAAACATGAAAACGGTTACTGCAAAGGAATAGTTTAACCAAGAAGAACGAAATTTGATGAGCCAAGTGGGATTGGTGTACTGATTATTAAATGGAAGTATCATCAAGATTGGGTTAAAAAATGTTTGCTGAGATTTCACGAAACTCGTAGTTTTTTAGAAGCTTGGCCACCCCTTTCAATGAAAGTTATTGTCGTCAGTCTCTGCTTGGGGCTACTTCCATAGGACACAAAGCATAGCCATATATCTTGGAACTACATTATTGTGCCAAGTTTCAAAGAGCTAGCACAAACCGTGTTTGATTTAGAGTTCCAACTACATGTATCCATATAGGAGAAAACAGAGGGAAAAATAAACATGAAAATGGTTACTGCAAAGCAACGGTTTAACCTGCAAGAACGAAATATGTTGAGCCAAGTGGGATTGGTTTACTGATCATTACCTGCAAGTATCATCAAGATTGGGTTAAAAAATGTTTGCTGAGATTTCAGGAAACTCGTAGTTTTTTGGAAGCTTGGCAACCCCTTTCAATGAAAGTTATTCTAGTCAGTCTCTGCTTGGGGTTACTTCAATAGGTCAGAAACCATAGCGATAGAACTTGGAACTACATTATTGTGCCAAGTTTCAAAGAGCTAGCACAAACCGTGTTTGATTTAGAGTTCCAACTACATGTATCCATATAGGAGAAAACAGAGTGAAACCTAAACATGAAAACGGTTACTGCAAAGGAACAGTTTAACCTAGAAGAAAGAAATTTGGTGAGCCAAGTGGGATTGGTGTACTGATTATTAAATGGAAGTATCATCAAGATTGGGTGAAAAAATGTTTGCTGAGATTTCAGGAAACTCGTAGTTTTTTGGAAGCTTGGCAACCCCTTTCAATGAAAGTGATTCTCGTCAGTATCTGCTTCAGGATACTTCAATAGGACACAAACCATAGCGATAGAACTTGGAACTACATTATTGTGGGAATTTTCCAAGAGTTAGCACAAACCGTGTTTGATTTAGAGTTCCAAATGCATGATTCCATCTAGGAGAAAACAGAGTGAAACCTAAACATGAAAACGGTTTCTGCAAGGCAACGGTTTAACCTGCAAGAACGAAAGTTGGTGAGCCAAGTGGGATTGGTGTACTGATCATTACCTGCAAGTGTCATCAAGATTGGGTGAAAAAATGTTTGCTGAGATTTCAGGAAACTCGTAGTTTTTGGAAGCTTGGCAACCCCTTTCAATGAAAGTGATTCTCGTCAGCCTCTGCTTGGGGCTACTTCAATAGGACACAAACCATAGTGATAGAACTTGGAACTGCATTATTGTGCCAAGTTTCAACGAGCTAGCACAAACCGTGTTTGATTTAGAGTTCCAAATACATGTATCCATAGAGGTGAAAACAGAGTGAAACCTAAACTTTAAAACGGTTACTGCAAAGCAACGGTTTAACCGAGAAGAACGAAATTTGGTGAGCCAAGTGGGATTGTTGTACTGATAATTACATGCAAGTATCATCAAGATTGGGTGAAAAAATGTTTGCTGAGATTTCAGGAAACTAGTAGTTTTTTGGAAGCTTGGCAACCCCTTTCAATGAAAGTGATTCTCGTCAGTCTCTGCTTGAGGATACTTCAATAGGACACAAACTTTAGCAATAGAACTCGGAACTGCATTATTGTGCCAAGTTTCTAAGAGCTAGCACAAACCGTGTTTGATTTAGAGTTCCAAATGCATGTATCCATCTAGGAGAAAACAGAGTGAAACCTAAACATGAAAACGGTTTCTGCAAGGCAACGGTTTAACCTGCAAGAACGAAAGTTGGTGAGCCAAGTGGGATTGGTGTACTGATCATTACCTGCAAGTGTCATCAAGATAGGGTGAAAAAAGTTTTCTGAGATTTCAGAAAACTCGTAGTTTTTTGGAAGCTTGGCAACCACTTTCAATGAAAGTGATTCTCGTCAGTCTCTGCTTCGGGCTACTGCAATAGGACAAAAACCATAGCGACAGAACTTGGAACTACATTATAGTGCCGAGTTTCAAAGAGCTAGCACAATCCGTGTTTGATTTAGAGTTCCACTACATGTATCCATAGAGGAGAAAACAGAGTGAAACCTAAACATGAAAACGGTTACTGCAAAGCAACGGATTAACCTAGAAGAACGAAATTTGGTGAGCCAAGTGGGATTGGTGTACTGATCATGAGCTGCCAGTATCATCAACATTTTGTGAAAAAAATGTTTGCTGAATTTTCAGGAAACTCGTAGTTTTATGGAAGCTTGGAAACCCCATTCAATGTAAGTGATTCTGGTCAGTCTCTGCTTGGCGCTACTTCCATAGGACACAAAGCATAGCCATTGAACTTAGAACTACATTATTGTGCCACATTTCAAACAGCTAGCACAAACCGTGTTTGATTTAGAGTTCCAAATACATGTATCCATATAGGAGAAACAGAGTGAAACCTAAAAATGAAAACGCTTACTGCAAAGCAACGGTTTAAACTAGAAGAACGAAATTTGGTGAGCCAAGTGGGATTGGTGTACTGATCATTACCTGCAATTATCATCAAGACTGGGTCAAAACATGTTTGCTGAGATTTCAGGAAATCGTAGTTTTTTGGAAGCTTGGCAACCCCTTGCAATGAAAGTGATTCTCGTCAGCCTCTGCTTGGGGCAACTTCATTAGGACACAAACCATAGCGATAGAACTTGGAACTACATTATTGTGCCAAGTTTCAAAGAGCTAACACAATCCGTGTTTGATTTAGAGTTCCAACTACATGTATCCTATAGGAGAAAACAGAGTGAAACCTAAACATGAAAACGGTTACTGCAAAGGAATGGTTTAACCTAGAAGAACCAAATTTGGTGAGCCAAGTGGGATTGGTGTACTGATCATTACCTGCAAGTATCATCAAGATTGGGTGAAAAAATGTTTGCTGAGATTTCAGGAAATCATAGTTTTTTGGAAGCGTAGGCCACCCATTTCAATGAAAGTGATTCTCGTCAGTATCTGCTTGAGGATACTTCAATAGGACACAAAGCTTAGCAATAGAACTTGGAACTGGCATTATTGTGCCAAGTTTCAAAGAGCTAGCACAAACCGTGTTTGATTTAGAGTTCCAAATACATGTATCCATAGAGGAGAAAACAGAGTGAAACCTAAACATGAAAACGGTTACTGCAAAGGAACAGTTTAACCTAGAAGAACGAAATTTGGTGAGCCAAGTGGGATTGGTGTACTGATCATTAAATGGAAGTATCATCAAGATTGGGTGAAAAATGTTTGCTGAGATTTCAGGAAACTCGTAGTTTTTTGGAAGCTTGGCAACCCCTTTCAATGAAAGTGATTCTCGTCAGTCTCTGCTTGGGGCTACTTCAATAGTACACAAACCATCGTGATAGAACTTGGAACTACATTATTGTGCCAAGTTTCAAAGAGGTAGCACAAACCATGTTTGATTTAGAGTTCCAACTACATGTATCCATATAGGAGAAAACAGAGTGAAACCTAAATATGAAAACGGTTACTGCAAAGGAATGGTTTAACCCTAGAAGAAGGAAATTTGGTGAGCCAAGTGGGATTGGTGTACTGATCATTAACTGCCAGTATCATCAACATTGGGTGAAAAAATGTGTGCTGAATTTTCAGAAATCTCATAGTTTTATGGAAGCTTTGCAACCCCTTTAAATGTAAGTGATTCTCGTCAGTCTCTGCTTGGGGCTACTTCAATAGGACACAGACCATAGCCATAGAACTTGGAACTACATTATTTTGCCAAGTTTCAAAGAGCTAGCACAAACCGTGTTTGATTTAGAGTTCCAACTACATGTATCCATATAGGAGAAAACAGAGTGAAACCTAAACATGAAAACGGTTACTGCAAAGGAATGGTTTAACCTAGAAGAACGAAATTTGGTGTGCTTAGTGGGATTGCTGTACTGATCATTAAATGGAAGTATCATCAAGATTGGGTGAAAAAATATTTGCTGAGATTTCAGGAAACTCGTAGTTTTTTGGAAGCTTGGCAACCCCTTTCAATGAAAGTGATTCTCCTCACCCTCTGCTTGAGGCTAATTCAATAGGACACAAACCATACCGATAGAACTTGGAACTACATTATTGTGGGAAGTTTCCAATTGCTAGCACAAACTGTGTTTGATTTAGAGTTCCAAGTACATGTATCCATAGATTAAAAAACAGAGTGAAAACTAAACATGAAAACGGTTACTGCAAAGGAATGGTTTAACCTAGAAGAATGAAATTTGGTGAGCCAAGTGGGATTGGTGTACTGATTATTAAATGGAAGTATCATCAAGATTGGGTTAAAAAATGTTTTCCGAGATTTCACGAAACTCGTAGTTTTTTGGAAGCTTGGCAACCCCTTTCAATGAAAGTGATTCTCCTCAGCCTCTGCTTGAGGCTACTTCAATAGGACACAAACCATAGCAATAGAACTTGGAACTGCATTATTGTGCCAAGTTTCAAAGAGCTAGCACAAACCGTGTTTGATTTAGAGTTCCAACTACATGTATCCATATAGGAGAAAACGGAGTGAAAACTAAACATGAAAACGGTTACTGCAAAGCAAATGGTTTAACCTGCAAGAACGAAATATGGTGAGCCAAGTGGGATTGGTGTACTGATCATTACCTGCAAGTATCATCAAGATTGGGTGAAAAAATGTTTGCTCTTATTTCAGGAAACTCGTAGTTTTTTGAAGCTTGGCAACCCCTTTCAATGAAAGTGAATCTAGTCAGTCTCTGATTGGGGCTACTTCAATAGGACACAAACCATAGCGACAGAACTTGGAACTGCATTATTGTGCCAAGTTTCAAAGAGCTAGCACAAACCGTGTTTGATTTAGAGTTCCAAATGCATGTATCCATAGAGAAGAAAACAGAGTGAAACCTAAACTTGAAAACGGTTACTGCAAAGCAACGGTTTAACCTAGAAGAACGAAATTTGGTGAGCCAAGTGGGACTGGTGTACTGATCATTAAATTGAAGTATCATCAACATTGGGTGAAAAAATGTTTGCTGAGATTTCAAGAAACTCGTAGTTTTTTGGAAGCTTGGCAACCCCTTTCAATGAAAGTGATTCTGGTCAGTCTCTGCTTGGGGCTAATACAATAGGACGCAAACCATTGTGATAGAACTTGGAACTACATTATTGTGCCAAGTTTCAAAGAGCTAGCACAAACCATGGTTTGATTTAGAGTTCCAACTACATGTATCCATATAGGAGAAAACAGAGTGAAACCTAAATATGAAAATGTTTACTGCAAAGGAATGGTTTAACCTAGAAGAACGAAATTTGGTGAGCCAAGTGGGATTGGTGTACTGATCATTACCTGCCAGTATCATCAAGATTGGGAGAAAAAATGTTTGCTGAATTTTCAGGGAACTCGTAGTTTTTTGGAAGCTTGGCAACCCTTTCAATGAAAGTGATTCTCCTCACCCTCTGCTTGAGGCTACTTCAATAGGACACAAACCATACCGATAGACCTTGGAACTACATTATTGTGGGAAGTTTCCAAGAGCTAGCACAAACTGTGTTTGATTTAGAGTTCCAAATATATGTATCCATATAGGAGAAAACAGAGTGAAACCTAAACATGAAAACGGTTAATGCAAGGGAACGGTTTAACCTAGAAGAACGAAATTTGGTGAGCCAAGTGGGATTGGTGTACTGATCATTAAATGGAAGTATCATCAAGATTGGGTTAAAAAATGTTTGCTGAGATTTCAGGAAACTCGTAGTATTTTGGAAGCTTGGCAACCCCTTTCAATGAAAGTGAATTCTCGTCAGTATCTGCTTGAGGATACTTCAATAGGACACAAAGCTTAGCAATAGAACTTGGAACTGCATTATTGTGCCAAGTTTCAAAGAGCTAGCACAAACTCTGTTTGATTTAGAGTTCCAAATCCATGTATCCATAGGGGAGAAAACAGATTGAAACCTAAACATGAAAACGGTTACTGCAAAGGAACAGTTTAACCTAGAAGAACGAAATTTGGTGAGCCAAGTGGGATTGGTGTACTGATTATTAAATGGAAGTATCATCAAGATTGGGTGAAAAAATGTTTGCTGAGATTTCACGAAACTCGTAGTTTTTTGGAAGCTTGGCAACCCCTTTCAATGAAAGTGATTCTCCTCAGTCTCTGCTTGGGGCTACTTCAATAGGACACAAACCATAGCCATATATCTTGGAACTATATTATTGTGCCAAGTTTCAAAGAGCTAGCACAAACCGTGTTTGATTTAGAGTTCCAACTACATGTATCCATATAGGAGAAAACAGAGTGAAACCTAAACATGAAAACGGTTACTGCAAAGGAAGGGTTTAACGTAGAAGAACGAAATTTGGTGAGCCAAGTGGGATTGGTGTACTGATCATTAAATGGAAGTATCATCAAGATTGGTTAAAAAAACTGTTTGCTGAGATTTCAGGAAACTCGTAGTTTTTTGGAAGCTTGACAACCCCTTTCAATGAAAGTGATTCTCGTCAGTCTCTGCTTGAGGATACTTCAATAGGACACAAACATTAGCAATAGAACTTGGAACTGGATTATTGTGCCAAGTTTCAAAAGCTAGCACAAACCGTGTTTGATTTAGAGTTCCAAATGCATGTATCCATATAGGAGAAAACAGATTGAAAACTAAACATGAAAACGGTTACTGCAAAGCAACGGTTTAATCTGCAAGAACGAAATTGGTGAGCCAAGTGGATTGGTGTACTGATCATTAAATGGAAGTATCATCAAGATTGGGTGAAAAAATGTTTGCTGAGATTTCAGGAAACTCGTAATTTTTTGGAAGCTTGGCCACCCATTTCAATGAAAGTGATTCTCTTCAGTATCTGCTTGAGGATACTTCAATAGGACACAAAGCTTAGCAATAGAACTTGGAACTGCATTTATTGTGCCAAGTTTCAAAGAGCTAGCACAAACCATGTTTGATTTAGAGTTCCAAATACATGTATCCATATAGGAGAAAACAGAGTGAAACCTAAATATGAAAACGGTAACTGCAAAGGAATGGTTTAACCTAGAAGAAGGTAATTTGGTGAGCCAAGTGGGATTGGTGTACTGATCATTACCTGCCAGTATCATCAACATTGGGTGAAAAAATGTGTGCTGAATTTTCAGGAAACTCGTAGATTTTTGGAAGCTTGGCAACACCTTTCAATGAAAGTGATTCTCCTCACCCTCTGCTTGAGGCTAATTCAATAGGACACAAACCATACCGATAGAACTTGGAACTACATTATTGTGGGAAGTTTCCAAGAGCTAGCACAAACTGTGTTTGATTTTAGAGTTCCAACTACATGTATCCATATAGGAGAAAACAGAGTGAAACCTAAACATGAAAACGGTTACTGCAAAGCAACGGTTTAACCTGCAAGAACGAAATTTGGTGAGCCAATTGGGATTGGTGTACTGATCATTACCTGCAAGTATCATCAAGATTGGGTTAAAAAATGTTTGCTGAGATTTCAGGAAACTCGTAGTTTTTTGGAAGCTTGGCAACCCCTTTCAATGAAAGTGATTCTCGTCATCTCTGCTTGGGGCTACTTCAATAGGACACAAACCATCGCGATAGAACTTGGAACTACATTCTTGTGCCAAGTTTCAAAGAGCTAGCACAAACCATGTTTGATTTAGTGTTCCAACTACATGTATCCATATAGGAGAAAACAGATTTAACCTAAACATGAAAACGGTTACTGCAAAGGAAGGGTTTAACCTAGAAGAACGAAACCTGGTGAGTCAAGTGGGACTGGTGTACTGATAATTACCTGCAAGTATCATCAAGATTGGGTGAAAAAATGTTTGCTGAGATTTCAGGAAACTCGTAGTTTTTTGAAGCTTGGCAACCCCTTTCAATGAAAGTGATTCTCGTCAGTCTCTGCTTGGGGCTACTTCCATAGGACTCAAAGCGTAGCCATAGAACTTAGAACTACATTATTGTGCCAAGTTTCAAAGAGCTAGCACAAACCTTGTTTGATTTAGAGCTCCAACTACATGTATCCATAGAGGAGAAAACAGAGTGAAACCTAAACATGAAAACGGTTACAGCAAAGCATCGGTTTAACCTAGAAGAGTGAAATTTGGTGAGCCAAGTGGGATTGGTGTACTGATCATTACCAGTAAGTATCATCAAGATTGGTGAAAAAATGTTTGCTGAGATTTCAGGAAACTCGAAGTTTTTTTGGAAGCTTGGCAACCCCTTTCAATGAAAGTGATTCTCCTCACCCTCTGCTTGAGGCTACTTCAATAGGACACAAACCATAGCGATAGAACTTGGAACTACATTATTGTGGGAATTTTCCAAGAGCTAGCACAAACCGTGTTTGATTTAGAGTTCCAAATACATGTATCCAGATAGGAGAAAACGGAGTGAAACTAAACATGAAAACGGTTACTGCAAAGGAACGGTTTAACATAGAAGAACGAAATTTGGTGAGGCAAGTGGGATTGGTGTACTGATCATTAAATGGAAGTATCATCAAGATTAGTTAAAAAAAATGTTTGCTGAGATTTCAGGAAACTCGTAGTTTTTGGAAGCTTGGCAACCCCTTTCAATGAAAGTGATTCTCGTCAGTCTCTGCTTGAGGATACTTCAATAGGACACAAACCTTAGCAATAGAACTTGGAACTGCATTATTGTGCAAAGTTTCAAAGAGCTAGCACAAACCGTGTTTGATTTAGAGTTCAAATGCATGTATCCATATAGGAGAAAACAGAGTGAAAAATAAACATGAAAATGGTTACTGCAAAGCAACGGTTTTAACCTGCAAGAACGAAATATGTTGAGCCAAGTGGGATTGGTTTGCTGATCATTACCTGCAAGTATCATCAAGATTGGGTAAAAAATGTTTGCTGAGATTTCAGGAAACTCGTAGTTTTTTGGAAGCTTGGCAACCCCTTTCAATGAAAGTTATTCTAGTCAGTCTCTGCTTGGGGTTACTTCAATAGGTCAGAAACCATAGCGATAGAACTTGGAACTACATTATTGTGCCAAGTTTTCAAAGAGCTAGCACAAACCGTGTTTGATTTAGAGTTCCAACTACATGTATCCATATAGGAGAAAACAGAGTGAAACCTAAACATGAAAACGGTTACTGCAAAGGAACAGTTTAACCTAGAAGAACGAAATTTGGTGAGCCAAGTGGGATTGGTGTACTGATTATTAAATGGAAGTATCATCAAGATTGGGTGAAAAAATGTTTGCTGAGATTTCAGGAAATCGTAGTTTTTTGGAAACTTGGCAACCCCTTGCAATGAAGTGATTCTCGTCAGCCTCTGCTTGGGGCTACTTCAATAGGACACAACCATAGCGATAGAACTTGGAACTACATTATTGTGCCAAGTTTCAAACAGCTAGCACAAACCGTGTTTGATTTAGAGTTCCAAATGCATGATTCCATCTAGGAGAAAACAGAGTGAAACCTAAACATGAAAACGGTTACTGCAAAGGAACGGTTTAACCTAGAAGAACGAAATTTGGTGAGCCAAGTGGGATTGGTGTACTGATCATTACCTGCATGTATCATCAAGATTGGGTGTAAAAATGTTTGCTGAGATTTCAGGAAATCGTAGTTTTTTGGAAACTTGTCAACCCCTTGCAATGAAAGTGATTCTCGTCAGCTTCTGCTTGGGGCTACTTCAATAGGACACAAACCATAGCGATAGAACTTGGAACTACATTATTGTGCCAAGTTTGAAATAGCTAGCATAAACCGTATTTGATTTAGAGTTCCAAATAAATGTATCCATTTAGGAGAAAACAGAGTGAAACCTAAAAATGAAAACGCTTACTGCAAAGCAACGGTTTAACCTAGAAGAACGAAATTTGGTGAGCCAAGTGGGATTGGTGTACTGATCATGACCTGCCAGTATGATCAACATTGGGTGAAAAAAATGTTTGCTGAATTTTCAGGAATCTCATAGTTTTATGGAAGCTCGGGAACCCCTTTCAATGTAAGTGATTCTCGTCAGTTTCTGCTTGAGACTACTTCAATAGGACACAAACCTTAGCGATAAAACTTGGAACTACATTATTGTGCCAAGTTTCAAAGAGCTAGCACAAACCGTGTTTGATTTAGAGTTCCAACTACATGTATCCAATATAGGAGAAAACAGAGTGAAACCTAAGAATGAAAACGGTTACTGCAAAGGAACTTTTTAACCTAGAAGAACGAAATTTGGTGAGCTTAGTGGGATTGGTGTACTGATTATTAAATGGAAGTATCATCAAGATTGGGGGAAAATGTTTGCTGAGATTTCATGAAACTCGTAGTTTTTTGGAAGTTTTGCAACCCCTTTCAATGAAAGTGATTCTCATCAGTCTGTGCTTGGGGCTACTTCAATAGGACACAAACCATCGCGATAGAACTTGGAACTACATTACTGTGCCAAGTTTCAATTTCAGTATATGTGCTGCCGAAGCGAGCACCTGTGCCAAGATTCAAACAGCTAGCACAAACCGTGTTTGATTTAGAGTTCCAACTACATGTATCCATATAGGAGTAAACAGAGTGAAACCTAAACATGAAAACGGTTCCTGCAAAGGAACGGTTAACCTAGAAGAACGAAATTTGGTGAGCCAAGTGGGATTGGTGTACTGATCATAACCTGCCAGTATCATCAACATTGGGTGAAAAAAATGTTTGCTGAAGTTTCAGGAATCTCGTAGTTTTTTGGGAGCTTGGCAACCCCTTTCAATGAAAGTGATTCTGGTCAGTCTCTGCTTGGCACTACTTCCATAGGACACAAAGCATAGCCATTGAACTTAGAACTACATTATTGTGCCACATTTCAAACAGCTAGCACAAACCGTGTTTGATTTAGAGTTCCAAATACATGTATCCATATAGGAGAAAAAAGAGTGAAACCTAAAAATGAAAACGCTTACTGCAAAGCAACGGTTTAAACTAGAAGAACGAAATTTGGTGAGCCAAGTGGGATTGGAGTACTGATCATTACCTGCAATTATCATCAAGATTGGGTCAAAACATGTTTGCTGAGATTTCAGGAAATCGTAGTTTTTTGGAAGCTTGGCAACCCCTTGCAATGAAAGTGATTCTCGTCAGCCTCTGCTTGGGCAACTTCAATAGGACACAAACCATAGCGATAGAACTTGGAACTACATTATTGTGCCAAGTTTCAAAGAGCTAACGCAATCCGTGTTTGATTTAGAGTTCCAACTACATGTATCCATATAGGAGAAAAACAGAGTGAAACCTAACATGAAAACGGTTACTGCAAAGGAACGGTTTAACCTAGAAGAACGAAATTTGGTGAGCCAAGTGGGATTGGTGTACTGATCATTACCTGCAAGTATCATCAAGATTGGGTGAAAAAATGTTTGCTGAGATTTCAGGAAATCATAGTTTTTTGGAAGCTTGGCCACCCTTTCAATGAAAGTGATTCTCGTCAGTATCTGCTTGAGGATACTTCAATAGGACACAAAGCTTAGCAATAGAACTTGGAACTGCATTATTGTGCCAAGTTTCAAAGAGCTAGCACAAACCGTGTTTGATTTAGAGTTCCAAATACATGTATCCATAGAGGAAACAGAGTGAAACCTAAACATGAAAACGGTTACTGCAAAGGAACAGTTTAACCTAGAAGAACGAAATTTGGGTGAGCCAAGTGGGGATTGGTGTACTGATCATTAAATGGAAGTATCATCAAGATTGGGTGAAAAAATGTTTGCTGAGATTTCAGGAAACTCGTAGTTTTTTGGAAGCTTGGGAACCCCTTTCAATGAAAGTGATTCTCCTCAGTCTCTGCTTGGTTCTACTTCAATAGGACACAAACCATAGCGATAGAACTTGGAACTACATTATTGTGCCAAGTTTCAAAGAGCTAGCACAAACCATGTTTGATTTAGAGTTCCAACTACATGTATCCATATAGGAGAAAACAGTGAAACCTAAATATGAAAACGGTTACTGCAAAGGAATGGTTTAACCTAGAAGAAGGAAATTTGGTGAGCCAAGTGGGATTGGTGTACTGATCATTACCTGCCAGTATCATCAACATTGGGTGAAAAAAATGTGTGCTGAATTTTCAGAAATCTCGTAGTTTTATGGAAGCTTTGCAACCCCTTTAAATGTAAGTGATTCTCGTCAGTCTCTGCTTGGGGCTACTTCAATAGGACACAAACCATAGCCATAGAACTTGGAACTACATTATTTTGACAAGTTTCAAAGAGCTAGCACAAACCGTGTTTGATTTAGAGTTCCAACTACATGTATCCATATAGGAGAAAACAGAGTGAAACCTAAACATGAAAACGGTTACTGCAAAGGAATGGTTTAACCTAGAAGAACGAAATTTGGTGTGCTTAGTGGGATTGGTGTACTGATCATTAAATGGAAGTATCATCAAGATTGGGTGAAAAAATATTTGCTGAGATTTCAGGAAACTCATAGTTTTTTGGAAGCTTGGCAACCCCTTTCAATGAACGTGATTCTTGTCAGTCTCTGCTTGGGGCTACTTCAATAGGACACAAACCATAGCGATACAACTTGGAACTACATTATTGTGCCACGTTCCAAAGAGCTAGCACAAACCGTGTTTGATTTTAGAGTTCCAACTACATGTATCCATATAGGAGAAAACAGAGTGAAACCTAAACATGAAAACGGTTACTGCAAAGCCACGGTTTAACCTAGAAGAACGAAATTTGGTGAGCCAAGTAGGATTGGTGTACTTATCATTAATTGCCAGTATCATCAAAATTGGGTGAAAAAAATGTTTTCTAAGATGTCAAAAAACTCGTAGTTTTTTTGGAAGCTTTGCAACCACTTTCGATGAAAGTTATTCTCGTCAACCTCTGCTTGGGGCTACTTCAATAGGACACAAACCATAGCGATAGAACTTGGAACTACATTATTGTGCCAAGTTTCAAACAGCTAGCACAAACCGTGTTTGATTTAGAGTTCCAACTACATGTATCCATATAGGAGAAAACAGAGTGAAAGCTAAACATGAAAACGGTTACAGCAAAGGAACGGTTTAACCTAGAAGAACGAAATTTGGTGAGCCAAGTGGGATTGGTGTACTGATCATTACCTGCAAGAATCATCAAGATTGGGTGAAAAATGTTTGCTGAGATTTCAGGAAACTCGTAGTTTTTTGGAAGCTTGGCAACCCCATTCAATGAAAGTGATTCTCGTCAGTCTCTGTTTTGGGCTACGTCAATAGGACACAAACCATAGAGATAGAACTTGGAACTACATTATTGTGCCAAGTTTCAAAGAGCTAGCACAAACCGTGTTTGATTTGGAGTTCGAAATGCATGTATCCATATAGGAGAAACCAGAGTGAAACCTAAACATGAAAACGGTTACTGCAAAGCAACGGTTTAACCTAGACGAATGTAATTTGGTGAGCCAAGTGGGATTGGTGTACTGATCATTCCGTGCAAGTATCATCAAGATTGGGTGAAAAAATGTTTGCTGAGATTTCAGGAAACTCGTAGTTTTTTGGAAGCTTGGCAACCCCTTTCAATGAAAGTGATTCTCATCAGTCTGTGCTTGGGGCTACTTCAATAGGACACAACCATCGCGATAGAACTTGGAACTACATTCTTGTGCCAAGTTTCAAAGAGCTAGCACAAACAGTGTTTTATTTAGAGTTCCAACTACATGTATCCCTATAGGAGAAAACAGAGTGAAACCTATACATGAAAACGGTTACTGCAAAGGAACGGTTTAACCTAGAAGAACGAAATTTGGTGAGCCAAGTGGGATTGGTGTACTGATCATTACCTGCAAGTATCATCAAGATTGGGTTAAAAAATGTTTGCTGAGATTTCAGGAAATCGTAGTTTTTTGGAAACTTGACAACCCCTTTCAATGAAAGTGATTCTCGTCAGCCTCTGCTTGGGGCTACTTCAATAGGACACAAACCATAGCGATAGAACTTGGAACTCCATTATTGTGCCAAGTTTCAAAGAGCTAGCACAAACCGTATTTGATTTAGAGTTCCAAATACATGTATCCATATAGGAGAAAACAGAGTGAAACCTAAACATGAAAACGGTTACTACAAAGCAACGGTTTAACCTAGAAGAACGAAATTTGGTGAGCCAAGTGGGATTGGTGTACTGATCATTAAATGGAAGTATCATCAAGATTGGGTGAAAAAATGTTTGCTGAGATTTCAGGAAATCATAGTTTTTTGGAAGCTTGGCCACCCCTTTCAATGAAATTTATTCTCGTCCGTCTCTGCTTGGGGCTACTTCAATAGGACACAAACCATAGCGATAGAACTTGGAACTACATTATTGTGCAAGTTTCAAAGAGCTAGCACAAACTCTGTTTGATTTAGACTTCCAACTACATGTATCCATATAGGAGAAAACAGAGTGAAACCTAAACATGAAAACGGTTACTGCAAAGGAATGGTTTAACCTAAAGGAACGAAATTTGGTGAACCAAGTGGGATTGGTGTACTGATCATTACCTGAAAGTATCATCAAGATTGGGTGAAAAAATGTTTGCTGAGATATCAGGAAACTCGTAGTTTTTTGGAACCTTGGCAACCCCTTTCAATGAAAGTGATTCTCATCAGTCTCTGCTTGGGGCTACTTCAATAGGACACAAACCATAGCGATAGAACTTGGAACTACATTCTTGTGCCAAGTTTCAAAGAGCTAGCACAAAACTTGTTGGATTTAGAGTTCCAAATGCATGTATCCATATAGGAGAAAACAGTGAAACCTAAACATGAAAACGGTTACTGCAAAGGAATGGTTTAACCTAGAAGAACGAAATTTGGTGAGCCAAGTGGGACTGGTGTACTGATCATTACCTGCAAGTATCATCAAGATTGGGTGAAAAAATGTTTGCTGATTTTTCAGGAAATACGTAGTTTTTGGAAGCTTGGCAACCACTTTCAATGAAAGTGATTCTCGTAAGTCTCTGCATTGGGCTACTTCAATACGACAAAAACCACAGCGATAGAACTTGGATCTACATTATTGTGCCAAGTTTTAAAAAGCTAGCACAAACCGTGTTTGATTTAGAGTTCCAACTACATGTATCCCATATAGGAGAAAACAGAGTGAAACCTAAACATAAAAACGGTTACTGGAAAGGAACGGTTTAACCTAGAAGAACGAAATTTGGTGAGCCAAGTGGGATTGGTGTACTGATCATTACCTGCAAGTATCATCAAGATTGGCTGAAAAAATGTTTGCTGAGATTTCAGGAAACTCGTAGTTTTTTGGAAGCTTGGCAACCCCTTTCAATGAAAGTGATTCTCATCAGTCTCTGCTTGGGGATACTTCAATAGGACACAAACCATAGCGATAGAACTTGGAACTACATTCTTGTGCCAATTTCAAAGAGCTAGCACCAACCGTGCTTGATTTAGAGTTCCAAATACATGTATCCATATATGAGAAAACAGAGTGAAACATAAACATGAAAACGCTTACTGCAAAGGAACGGTTTAACCTATAAGAACGAAATTTGGTGAGCCAAGTTGGATAGGTGTACTGATCTTTAGATGGAAGTATCATCAAGATTGGGTGAAAAAATGTTTGCTGAGATTTCAGGAAACTAGTAGTTCTTTGGAAGCTTGGCAACCCCTTTCAATGAAATTGATTCTCGTCAGTCTCTGTTTGGGGCTACTTCAATAGGAACAAACCATAGCGATAGAACTTGGAACTACATTATTGTGCCAAGTTTCAAAGAGCTAGCACAAACTGTGTTTGTTTTAGACTTCCAACTACATGTATCCATATAGGAGAAAACAGAATGAAACCTAAACATGAAAACGGTTACTGCAAAGGAATGGTTTAACCTAGAAGAACGAAATTTGGTGAGCCAAGTGGGACTGGTGTACTGATCATTACCTGCAAGTATCATCAAGATTGGGTGAAAAAATGTTTGCTGATTTTTCAGGAAATTCGTAGTTTTTGGAACCTTGGCAACCCCTTTCAATGAAAGTGATTCTCGTCAGTCTCTGCCTTGGGCTACTTCAATAGGACACAAACCATAGCGATAGAACTTGGAACTACATTATTGTGCCAAGTTTCAAAGAGCTAGCACAAACCGTGTTTGATTTAAAGTTCGAAATGCATGTATCCACATAGGAGAAACCAGAGTGAAACCAAAACATGAAAACGGTTACTGCAAAGCAACGGTTTAACCTAGACGAACGTAATTTGGTGAGCCAAGTGGGATTGGGGTACTGATCATTACCTGCAAGTATCATCAACATTGGGTGAAAAAAATGTTTGCTGAATTTTCAGGAATCTCGTAGTTTTTCGAAGCTTGGCAACCCCTTTCAATGAAAGTGATTCTCGTCAGTCTCTGCATGGGGCTACTTCCATAGGACACAAACCATTGCGATAGAACTTGGAAGTACATTATTGTGCCAATTTCAAAGAGCTAGCACAAACCGTGCTTGATTTGGAGTTCCAAATACATGTATCCATATAGGAGAAAACAGAGTGAAACCTAAACTTGAAAACGCTTACTGCAAAGCAACGGTTTAACCTAGAAGAACGAAATTTGGTGAGCCAAGTGGGATTGGTGTACTGATCCTTGTCTGCAAGTATCATCAAGATTGGGTGAAAAAAGGTTTGCTGAGATTTCAGGAAACTCGTAGTTTTTTGGAAGCTTGGCAACCCCTTTCAATGAAAGTGATTCTCGTCAGTCTCTGCTTGAGGTACTTCAATAGGACACAAACCATAGCGAAAGAACTTGGAACTACATTATTGTGCCAAGTTTCAAAGAGCTAGCACAAACCGTGTTTGATTTAGAGTTCGAAATGCATGTATCCATATAGGAGAAACCAGAGTGAAACCTAAACATGAAAACGGTTACTGCAAAGCAACGGTTTAACCTAGACGAACGTAATTTGGGTGAGCCAAGTGGGATGGTGTACTGATCATTACCTGCAAGTATCATCAACATTGGGTGAAAAAAAATGTTTGCTGAATTTTCATGAAACTCGTAGTTTTTCGAAGCTTGGCAACCCCTTTCAATGAAAGTGATTCTCGTCAGTCTCTGCTTGGGGCTACTTCCATAGGACACAAACCATTGCGATAGAACTTGGAAGTACATTGTTGTGCCAATTTCAAAGAGCTAGCACAAACCGTGCTTGATTTGGAGTTCCAAATACATGTATCCATATAGGAGAAAAACAGAGTGAAACCTAAACTTGAAAACGTTTACTGCAAAGCAACGGTTTAACCTAGAAGAACGAAATTTGGTGAGCCAAGTGGGATTGGTGTGCTGATCCTTGTCTGCAAGTATCATCAAGATTGGGTGAAAAAAGGTTTGCTGAGATTTCAGGAAACTCGTAGTTTTTTGGAAGCTTGGCAACCCTTTTCAATGAAAGTGATTCTCGTCAGTCTCTGCTTGAGGCTACTTCAATAGGACACAAACCATAGCGATAGAACTTGGAACTATATTATTGTGCCAAGTTTCAAATAGCTAGCACAAACCGTGTTTGATTTAGAGTTCCAAATGCATGTATCCATATAGGAGAAAAAAGAGTGAAACCTGAACATGAAAAGGGTTACTGCAAAGGAACGGTTTAACCAAGAAGAGTGAAATTTTTGGAGCGAAGTGGGATTGGTGTACTGATCATTAAATGGAAGTATCATCAAGATTGGGTGAAAAAATGTTTGCTGAGATTTCAGGAAACTCGTAGTTTTTTGGAAGCTTGGCAACCCCTTTCAATGAAAGTGATTCTCATCAGTCTCTGCTTGGGGCTACTTCCATAGGACACAAACCATAGCGATAGAACTTGGAACTACATTCTTGTTCCAAGTTTCAAAGAGCTAGCACAAAACTTGTTTGATTTAGAGTTCCAAATGCATGTATCCATATAGGAGAAACCAGAGTGAAACCTAAACATGAAAACGGTTACTGCAAAGGAACGGTTTAACCAAGAATAACGAAATTTGGTGAGCCACGTGGGACTTTTGTACTGATCATTACCTGCACATATCATCAAGATTGGGTGAAAAAATGTTTGCTGAGATTTCAGGAAACTCGTAGTTTTTTGGAAGCTTGGCAACTCCCTTAAATAAAACTGATTCTCTTCAGTCTCTGCTTCCGGCTACTTCCATAGGACACAAACCATAGCCATATAACTTGGAACTATATTATTGTGCCAAGTTTCAAAGAGCTAGCACAAAACTTGTTGGATTTAGAGTTCCAACTACATGTATCCATATAGGAGAAAACAGAGTGAAACCTAAACATAAAAACGGTTACTGGAAAGGAACGGATTAACCTTGAAGAACTAAATTTGGTGAGCCAAGTGGGATTGGTGTACTGATCATTACCTGCAAGTATCATGAAGATTGGGTGAAAAAATGTTTGCTGAGATTTCAGGAGACTCGTAGTTTTTTGGAAGCTTGGCAACCCCTTTCAATGAAAGTGATTCTCATCAGTCTCTGCTTGGGGCTACTTCAATAGGACACAAACCATAGCGATAGAACTTGGAACTACATTATTGTGGGAATTTTCCAAGAGCTAGCACAAACCGTGTTTGATTTAGAGTTCCAAATACTTGTATCCATATAGGAGAAAACAGAGTGAAACCTAAACATGAAAACGGTTACTGCAAAGGAACGGTTTAACCTAGAAGAACGAAATTTGGTGAGCCAAGTGGGATTGGTGTTCTGATCATTACCTGCCATTATCATCAACATTGGGTGAAAAAATGTTTGCTCAGATTTCAGGAAACTCTTAGTTTTTTGGAAGCTTGGCAACCCCTTTCAATTAAAGTGATCCTCATCAGTCTCTGCTTGAGGCTACTTCAATAGGACACAAACCATAGCGATAGAACTTGGAACTACATTATTGTGCCAAGTTTCAAAGAGCCAGCACAAACCGTGTTTGACTTAGAGTTCCAAATACATGTATCCATATAGGAGAAAACAGAGTGAAACCGAAACATGAAAACGGTTACTGCAAAGGAACGGTTTAACCTAGAAGAACGAAATTTGGTGAGCCAAGTGGGACTGTTGTACTCATCATTCCCTGCAAGTATCATCAAGATTGGGTGAAAAAAATGTTTGCTGAGATTTCAGGAAACTCGTAGTGTTTTGGAAGCTTGGCAACCCCTTTCAATGAAAGTGATTCTCGCGAGTCTCTGCTTGGGGCTACTTCAATAGGACACAAACCATAGCGATAGAACTTGGAACTACATTATTGTGCCAAGTTTCAAAGAGGTAGCACAAACCGTGTTTGATTTAGACTTCCAACTATGTGTATCTATGTAGGAGAAAACAGAGTGAAACCTAAAAATGAAAACTGTTCCTGCAAAGGAACGGTTTAACCTAGAAGAATGAAATTTGGTGAGCCAAGTGGGATTGGTGTACTGATCATTACCTGCCAGTATCATCAAGATTGGGTGAAAAAATCTTTGCTGAGATTTCAGGAAACTCGTAGTTTTTTGGAAGCTTGGCAACCCCTTTCAATGAAAGTGATTCTCGTCAGTCTCTGCTTGGGGCTACTTCAATAGGACACAAACCATAGCGATAGAACTTGGAACTACATTATTGTGCCAAATTTCAAAGACCTAGTACAAACCGTGTTTGATTTAGAGTTCCAACTACATGTATCCATATAGGAGAAAACAGAGTGAAAAATAAACATGAAAACGGTTACTGCAAAGGAACGGTTTAACCTTGAAGAACGAAATTTGGTGAGCCAAGTGGGATTGGTGTACTGATCATTACCTGCAAGTATCATGAAGATTGGTTGAAAAAATCTTTGCTGAGATTTCAGGAAACTCGTAGTTTTTGGAAGATTGGCAACCCCTTTCAATGAAACTGATTCTTATCATCTCTTCTTGGGGCTACTTCAATAGGACACAAACCTTAGCGATAGAACTTGGAACTACATTATTGTGCCAAGTTTCAAAGAGCTAGCACAAACCGTGTTTGATTTAGACTTCCAACTACATGTATCCATATAGGAGAAAACAGAGTGAAAAATAAACATGAAAACGGTTACTGCAAAGGAACGGTTTAACCTTGAAGAACGAAATTTGGTGAGCCAAGTGGGATTGGTGTACTGATCATTACCTGCCAGTATCATCAAGATTGGGTGAAAAAATGTTTGCTGAGATTTCAGGAAACTCGTAGTTTTTTGGAAGCTTGGCAACCCCTTTCAATGAAAGTGATTCTCGTCAGTCTCTGCTTGGGACTACTTCAGTAGGACACAAACCATAGCGATAGAACTTGGAACTACATTATTGTGCCAAGTTTCAAAGACCTAGCACAAACCGTGTTTGATTTAGAGTTCCAACTACATGTATCCATATAGGAGAAAACAGAGTGAAATCTAAAAATGAAAACTGTTACTGCAAAGGAACGGTTTAACCTAGAAAAACGAAATTTGGTGAGCCAAGTGGGATTGGTGTTCTGATCATTACTTGCCAGTATCATCAAGATTGGGTGAAAAAATCTTTGCTGATTTCAGGAAATTCGTAGTTTTTTGGAAGCTTGGCAACCCCTTTCAATGAAAGTGATTCTCGTCAGTCTCTGCTTGGCGCTACTTCAATAGGACACAAACCATAGCGATAGAACTTGGAACTACATTATTGTGCCAAGTTTCAAAGAGCTAGCACAAACCGTGTTTGATTTAGACTTCCAACTACATGTATCCATGTAGGAGAAAACAGAGTGAAACCTAAAAATGAAAACTGTTACTGCAAAGGAACGGTTTAACCTAGAAGAACGAAATTTGGTGAGCCAAGTGGGATTGGTGTTCTGATCATTACCTTCCAGTATCATCAATATTGGGTGAAAAAATCTTTGCTGAGATTTCAGGAAACTCGTAGTTTTTTGGAAGCTTGGCAACCCCTTTCAATGAAAGTGATTCTCGTCAGTCTCTGCTTGGGGCTACTTCAATAGGACACAAACCATAGCGATAGAACTTGGAACTACATTATTGTGCCAAGTTTCAAAGAGCTAGCACAAACCGTGTTTGATTTAGAGTTCCAAATACATGTATCCATATAGGAGAAAACAGAGTGAAACCTAAACATGAAAACGGTTCCTGCAAAGGAACGGTTTAACCTAGAAGAACGAAATTTGTTGAGCCAAGTGGGATTGGTGTACTGATCATTACCTGCCAGTATCATCAAGATTGGGTGAAAAAATGTTTGCTGAGATTTCAGGAAACTCGTAGTTTTTTGGAAGCTAGGGAACCATTTTCAATGAAAGTGATTCTTGTTAGTCTCTGCTTGGGACTACTTCAGTAGGACACAAACCATAGGGATAGAACTTCGAACTACATTATTGTGCCAAGTTTCAAAGACCTAGCACAAACCGTGTTTGATTTAGAGTTCCAACTATATGTATCCATATAGGAGAAAACAGAGTGAAACCTAAAAATGAAAACTGTTACTGCAAAGGAACGGTTTAACCTAGAAAAACGAAATTTGGTGAGCCAAGTGGGATTGGTGTTCTGATCATTACCTGCCAGTATCATCAAGATTGGGTGAAAAAATCTTTGCTGAGATTTCAGGAAACTCGTAGATTTTTTGAAGCTTGGCAACCCCTTTCAATGAAAGTGATTCTCGTCAGTCTCTGCTTGGGGCTACTTCAATAGGACACAATCCATAGCGATAGAACTTGGAACTACATTATTGTGCCAAGTTTCAAAGAGCTAGCAGAAACCCTGTTTTATTTAGACTTCCAACTACATGTATCCATATAGGAGAAAACAGAGTGAAACCTAAAAATGAAAACTGTTACTGCAAAGGAACGGTTTAACCTAGTAGAACGAAATTTGGTGAGCCTATTGGGATTGGTGTTCTGATCATTACCTGCCAGTATCATCAAGATTGGGTGAAAAAATATTGCTGAGATTTCCGGAAACTCGTAGTTTTTTGGAAGCTTGGCAACCCCTTTCAATGAAAGTGATTCTCGTCAGTCTCTGCTTGGGGCTACTTCAATAAGACACAAACCATAGCGATAGAACTTGGAACTACATTATTGTTCCAAGTTTCAAAGACCTAGCACAAACCGTGTTTGATTTAGAGTTCCAACTACATGTCTCCATATAGGAGAAAACAGAGTGAAATCTAAACATGAAAACGGTTACTGCAAACGAATGGTTTAATTCAGAAGAACGAAATTTGGAGAACCAAGTGGGTTTGGTGTACTTACCTTTTCCTGCCAGTATCATCAAGATTGGGTGAAAAATGTTTGCTGAGATTTCAGAAAACTCGTAGTTTTTTGGAAGCTTGGCAACCCCTTTCATTGAAAGTGATTCTCGTCAGTCTCTGCTTGGGGCTACTTCAATAGGACACAAACCATAGTGATACAACTTGGAACTACATTATTGTGCCAAATTTCAAAGACCTAGCACAAACCGTGTTTGATTTAGAGTTCCAAATACATGTATCCATATAGGAGAAAACGGAGTGAAACCTAAAAATGAAAACTGTTACTGCAAAGGAACGGTTTAACCTAGAAGAACGAAATTTGGTGAGCCAAGTGGGATTGGTGTTCTGATCATTACCTGGCAGTATCATCAAGATTGGGTGAAAAAAGCTTTGCTGAGATTTCAGGAAACTCGTAGTTTTTTGGAAGCTTGGCAACCCCTTTCAATGACAGTGATTCTCGTCAGTCTCTGCTTGGGGCTACTTCAATAGGACACAAACCATAGCGATACAACTTGGAACTACATTTTTGTGCCAAATTTCAAAGACCTAGCACAAACCGTGTTTGATTTAGAGTTCCAACTACATGTATCCATATCGGAGAAAACGGAGTGAAACCTAAAAATGAAAACTGTTACTGCAAAGGAACGGTTTAACCTAGAAGAACGAAATTTGGTGAGCCAAGTGGGATTGGTGTTCTGATCATTACCTGCCAGTATCATCAAGATTGGGTGAAAAAATATTTGCTGAGATATCAGGAAACTCATAGATTTTTGGAAGCTTGGCAACCCCTTTCAATGAAAGTGATTCTCATCAGTCTCTGCTTGGGGCTACTTCAATAAGACACAAAGCATAGCGATAGAACTTGGAACTACATTATTGTGCCAAGTTTCAAAGAGCTAGCACAAACCGTGTTTGATTTAGACTTCCAACTACATGTATCCATGTAGGAGAAAACAGAGTGAAACCTAAAAATGAAAACTGTTACTGCAAAGGAACGGTTTAACCAAGAAGAACGAAATTTGGTGAGCCAAGTGGGATTGGTGTTCTGATCATTACCTTCCAGTATCATCAATATTGGGTGAAAAAATATTTGCTGAGATTTCAGGAAACTCGTAGTTTTTTGGAAGCTTGGCAACCCCTTTCAATGAAAGTGATTCTCGTCAGTCTCTGCTTGGGGCTACTTCAATAGGACACAAACCATAGCGATAGAACTTGGAACTACATTATTGTGCCAAGTTTCAAAGAGCTAGCACAAACCGTGTTTGATTTAGTGTTCCAAATACATGTATCCATATAGGAGAAAACAGAGTGAAACCTAAACATGAAAACGGTTCCTGCAAAGGAACGGTTTAACCTAGAAGAACGAAATTTGTTGAGCCAAGTGGGATTGGTGTACTGATCATTACCTGCCAGTATCATCAAGATTGGGTGAAAAAATGTTTGCTGAGATTTCAGGAAACTCGTAGTTTTTTGGAAGCTAGGGAACCATTTTCAATGAAAGTGATTCTTGTTAGTCTCTGCTTGGGACTACTGCAGTAGGACACAAACCATAGGGATAGAACTTCGAACTACATTATTGTGCCAAGTTTCAAAGACCTAGCACAAACCGTGTTTGATTTAGAGTTCCAACTATATGTATCCATATAGGAGAAAACAGAGTGAAACCTAAAAATGAAAACTGTTACTGCAAAGGAACGGTTTAACCTAGAAAAACGAAATTTGGTGAGCCAAGTGGGATTGGTGTTCTGATCATTACCTGCCAGTATCATCAAGATTGGGTGAAAAAATCTTTGCTGAGATTTTAGGAAACTCGTAGATTTTTGGAAGCTTGGCAACCCCTTTCAATGAAAGTGATTCTCGTCAGTCTCTGCTTGGGGCTACTTCAATAGGACACAAACCATAGCGATAGAACTTGGAACTACATTATTGTGCCAAGTTTCAAAGAGCTAGCACAAACCCTGTTTTATTTAGACTTCCAACTACATGTATCCATATAGGAGAAAACAGAGTGAAACCTAAAAATGAAAACTGTTACTGCAAAGGAACGGTTTAACCTAGAAGAACGAAATTTGGTGAGCCTAGTGGGATTGGTGTTCTGATCATTACCTGCTAGTATCATCAAGATTGGGTGAAAAAATATTTGCTGAGATTTCCGGAAACTCGTAGTTTTTTGGAAGCT
Organism: Urocitellus parryii; assembly: GCF_045843805.1. NCBI lineage: Eukaryota > Metazoa > Chordata > Mammalia > Rodentia > Sciuridae > Urocitellus > Urocitellus parryii. Next base: position 27,890 of record NW_027552546.1, on the reverse strand, counting down.
TGGCAACCCCTTTCAATGAAAGTGATTCTCGTCAGTCTCTGCTTGGGGCTACTTCAATAGGACACAAACCATAGCGATAGAACTTGGAACTACATTATTGTGCCAAGTTTCAAAGACCTAGCACAAACCGTGTTTGATTTAGAGTTCCAACTACATGTCTCCATATAGGAGAAAACAGAGTGAAATCTAAACATGAAAACGGTTACTGCAAACGAATGGTTTAATTCAGAAGAACGAAATTTGGAGAACCAAGTGGGTTTGGTGTACTTACCTTTTCCTGCCAGTATCATCAAGATTGGGTGAAAAATGTTTGCTGAGATTTCAGAAAACTCGTAGTTTTTTGGAAGCTTGGCAACCCCTTTCATTGAAAGTGATTCTCGTCAGTCTCTGCTTGGGGCTACTTCAATAGGACACAAACCATAGAGATACAACTTGGAACTACATTATTGTGCCAAATTTCAAAGACCTAGCACAAACCGTGTTTGATTTAGATTTCCAACTACATGTATCCATATAGGAGAAAACGGAGTGAAACCTAAAAATGAAAACTGTTACTGCAAAGGAACGGTTTAACCTAGAAGAACGAAATTTGGTGAGCCAAGTGGGATTGGTGTTCTGATCATTACCTGCCAGTATCATCAAGATTGGGTGAAAAAAGCTTTGCTGAGATTTCAGGAAACTCGGAGTTTTTTGGAAGCTTGGCAACCCCTTTCAATGAAAGTGATTCTCGTCAGTCTCTGCTTGGGGCTACTTCAATAGGACACAAACCATAGCGATACAACTTGGAACTACATTATTGTGCCAAATTTCAAAGACCTAGCACAAACCGTGTTTGATTTAGAGTTCCAACTACATGTATCCATATCGGAGAAAACGGAGTGAAACCTAAAAATGAAAACTGTTACTGCAAAGGAACGGTTTAACCTAGAAGAACGAAATTTGGTGAGCCAAGTGGGATTGGTGTTCTGATCATTACCTGCCAGTATCATCAAGATTGGGTGAAAAAATATTTGCTGAGATATCAGGAAACTCATAGATTTTTGGAAGCTTGGCAACCCCTTTCAATGAAAGTGATTCTCATCAGTCTCTGCTTGGGGCTACTTCAATAGGACACAAAGCATAGCGATAGAACTTGGAACTACATTATTGTGCCAAGTTTCAAAGAGCTAGCACAAACCGTGTTTGATTTAGACTTCCAACTACATGTATCCATGTAGGAGAAAACAGAGTGAAACCTAAAAATGAAAACTGTTACTGCAAAGGAACGGTTTAACCTAGAAGAACGAAATTTGGTGAGCCAAGTGGGATTGGTGTTCTGATCATTACCTTCCAGTATCATCAAGATTGGGTGAAAAAATATTTGCTGAGATTTCAGGAAACTCGTAGTTTTTTGGAAGCTTGGCAACCCCTTTCAATGAAAGTGATTCTCGTCAGTCTCTGCGTGGGGCTACTTCAATAGGACACAATCCATAGCGATAGAACTTGGAACTACATTATTGTGCCAAATTTCAAAGACCTAGCACAAACCGTGTTTGATTTAGAGTTCCAACTACATATATCCATATAGGAGAAAACGGAGTGAAACCTAAAAATGAAAACTGCTACTGCAAACGAACGGTTTAACCTAGAAGAACGAAATTTGGTGAGCCAAGTGGGATTGGTGTTCTGATCATTACCTGCCAGTATCATCAAGATTGGGTGAAAAAATATTTGCTGAGATATCAGGAAACTCATAGTTTTTTGGAAGCTTGGCAACCCCTTTCAATGAAAGTGATTCTCATCAGTCTCTGCTTGGGGCTACTTCAATAGAACACAAAACAAAGCGATAGAACTTGGAACTACATTATTGTGCCAAGTTTCAAAGAGCTAGCACAAACCGTGTTTGATTTAGACTTCCAACTACATGTATCCATGTAGGAGAAAACAGAGTGAAACCTAAAAATGAAAATGGTTACTGCAAAGGAACGGTTTAACCTAGAAGAACGAATTTTCGTGAGCCAAGTGGGATTGTTGTTCTGATCATTACCTTCCAGTATCATCAAGATTGGGTGAAAAAATCTTTGCTGAGATTTCAGGAAACTCGTAGTTTTTTGGAAGCTTGGCAACCCCTTTCAATGAAAGTGATTCTCGTCAGTCTCTGCTTGGGGCTACTTCAATAGGACACAAACCATAGCGATAGAACTTGGAACTACATTATTGTGCCAAGTTTCAAAGAGCTAGCACAAACCGTGTTTGATTTAGACTTCCAATTACATGTATCCATATAGGAGAAAACGGAGTGAAAAATAAACATGAAAACGGTTCCTGCAAAGGAACGGTTTAACCTAGAAGAACGAAATTTGGTGATCCAAGTGGGATTGGTGTTCTGATCATTACCTGCCAGTATCATCAAGATTGGGTGAAAAAATATTTGCTGAGATTTAAGGAAACTCGTAGTTTTTTGGAAGCTTGGCAACCCCTTTCAATGAAAGTGATTCTCGTCAGTCTCTGCTTGGGGCTACTTCAATAGGACACAAACCATAGCGATAGAACATGGAACTACATTATTGTGCCAAGTTTCAAAGATCTAGCACAAACCGTGATTGATTTAGAGTTCCAACTACATGTATCCATATAGGAGAAAACAGAGTGAAATCTAAACATGAAAACGGGTACTGCAAACGAATGGTTTAATTTAGAAGAACGAAATTTGGAGAACCAAGTGGGTTTGGTGTACTTACCTTTTCCTGCCAGTATCATCAAGATTGGGTGAAAAATGTTTGCTGAGATATCAGAAAACTCGTAGTTTTTTGGAAGCTTGGCAACCCCTTTCAATGAAAGTGATTCTCGTCAGTCTCTGCTTGGGGCTACTTCAATAGGACACAAACCATAGCGATACAACTTGGAACTACATTATTGTGCCAAATTTCAAAGACCTAGCACAAACCGTGTTTGATTTAGAGTTCCAACTACATGTATCCATATAGGAGAAAACGGAGTGAAACCTAAAAATGAAAACTGTTACTGCAAACGAATGGTTTAATTTAGAAGAACGAAATTTGGAGAACCAAGTGGGTTTGGTGTACTTACCTTTTCCTGCCAGTATCATCAAGATTGGGTGAAAAATGTTTGCTGAGATATCAGAAAACTCGTAGTTTTTTGGAAGCTTGGCAACCCCTTTCAATGAAAGTGATTCTCGTCAGTCTCTGCTTGGTGCTACTTCAATAGGACACAAACCATAGCGATACAACTTGGAACTACATTATTGTGCCAAATTTCAAAGACCTAGCACAAACCGTGTTTGATTTAGAGTTCCAACTACATGTATCCATATAGGAGAAAACGGAGTGAAACCTAAAAATGAAAACTGTTACTGCAAAGGAACGGTTTAAAGAAGAACGAAAATTGGGTGAGCCAAGTGGGATTGGTGTTCTGATCATTACCTGAAGTATCATAAAGATTGGGTGAAAAAATCTTTGCTGAGATTTCAGGAAACTCGTAGTTTTTTGGAAGCTTGGCATCACCTTTCAATGAAAGTGATTCTCGTCAGTCTCTGCTTGGGGCTACTTCAATAGGACACAAACCATAGCGATACAACTTTGAACTACATTATTGTGCCAAATTTCAAAGACCTAGCACAAACCGTGTTTGATTTAGAGTTCCAACTACATGTATCCATGTAGGAGAAAACAGAGTGAAACCTAAACATGAAAACGGTTACTGCAAAGGGACGGTTTAACCTAGAAGAACGAAAATTGGTGATCCAAGTGGGATTGGTGTACTGATCATTACCTGCCAGTATCATCAAGATTGGGTGAAAAAATGTTTGCTTAGATTTCCGGAAAATCGTAGTTTTTCCGAAGCTTGGCAACTCCTTTCAATGAAAGTGATTCTCGTCAGTCTCTGCTTGGCGCTACTTCAATAGGACACAAACCATAGCGATAGAACTTGGAACTACATTATTGTGCCAAGTTTCAAAGAGCTAGCACAAACCGTGTGTGATGTAGAGTTCCAACTACATGTATCTATATACGAGAAAACAGAGTGAAACCTAAACATGAAAACGGTTACTGCAAAGGAACGGTTTAACCTAGAAGAACGAACTTTGGTGAGCCAAGTGGGATTGGTGTACTGATCATTACCTGCCAGTATCATCAAGATTGGGTGAAAAAATGTTTGCTGAGATTTCAGGAAACTCGTAGTTTTGTGGAAGCTTGGCAACCCCTTTCAAATAAAGTGATTCTCGTCAGTCACTGCTTGGGGCTATTTCAATAGGACACAAACCATAGCGAAAGAACTTGGAACTACATTATTGTGCCAAGTTTCAAAGAGCTAGCGCAAACCGTGTTTGATTTAGACTTCCAACTACATGTATCCATATAAGAGAAAACAGAGTGAAACCTAAACCTAAACATTTCTTAGGAAATGTTTAATCTAGAAGAACGAAATTTGGTGAGCCAAGTGGGATTGCTGTACTGATCATTACCTGCCAGTATCATCAAGATTGGGTGAAAAAATGTTTGCTTAGATTTCCGGAAAATCGAGTAGTTTTTTGGAAGCTTGGCAACCCCTTTCAATGAAAGTGATTCTCCTCAGTCAATGCTTGGGGCTACTTCAATAGGACACAAACCATAGCGATAGAACTTGGAACTTCATTATTGTGCCAAGTTTCAAAGAATTAGCACAAACCGTGTTTGATTTAGAGTTCCATCTACTTGTATCCATATAGGAGAAAACAGAGTAAAACCTAAACATGAAAACGGTTACTGCATAGGAACGGTTTAACCTAGAAGAACGAAATTTGGTGAGCCAAGTGGGACTGGTGTACTGATAGTTAAATGCCAGTATCATCAAGATTGGGTGAAAAAATGTTTGCTGAGATTTCCGGAAACTCGTAGTTTTTCGAAGCTTGGCAACCCCTTTCAATGAACGTGATTCTCGTCAGTCACTGCTTGGGCTACTTCAATAGGACACAAACCATAGCGATAGAACTTGGAACTACATTATTGTGCCAAGATTCAAAGAGCTAGCGCAAACCGTGTTTGATTTAGAGTTCCAACTACATGGATCCATGTAAGAGAAAACAGAGTGAAACCTAAACATGAAAACGGTTACTTCCAAGGAAATGTTTAACCTAGAAGAACGAAAATTGGTGAGCCAAGTGGGATTGGGGTACTGATCATTACCTGCCAGTATCATCAAGATTGGGTGAAAAAATGTTTGCTTAGATTTCCGGAAAATCGTAGTTTTTCGGAAGCTTGGCAACTCCTTTCAATGAAAGTGATTCTCGTCAGTCTCTGCTTGGGGCTACTTCAATAGGACCCTAATCATAGCGATAGAACTTGGAACTACATTATTGTGCCAAGTTTCCAAGAGCTAGCACAAACCGTGTTTGATTAGAGTTCCATCTACTTGTATCCATATAGGAGAAAACAGAGTAAAACCTAAACATGAAAACGGTTACTGCATAGGAACGGTTTAACCTAGAAGAACGAAATTTGGAGAGCCAAGTGGTATTGGTGTACTGATCATTACCTGCAAGTATCATCAAGATTGGTGAAAAAATGTTTGCTGAGAATTCAAGAAACTCGTAGTTTTTTGGAAGCTTGGCAACCCCTTTCAATGAAACTGATTCTCGTCAGTCTCTGCTTGGGGCTACTTCAATAGGACACAAACCATAGCGATAGAACTTGCAAATACATTATTGTGACAAGTTTCAAAGTGCTAGCACAAACTGTGTTTGATTTAGAGTTCCAACTACATGTATCCATATAGGAGAAAACAGAGTGAAACGTAAACATGAAAACGGTTACTGCAAATGAACTGTTTAACCTGATAGTACGAGATTTGGTGAGCCAAGTGGGACTGGTGTAGTGGTCATTACCTGCAATTATCATCAAGATTGGATGAAAAAATGTTTGCTGAGATTTCAGGAAACTCGTAGTTTTTTGGAAGCTTGGCAAACCCTTTCAATGAAAGTGATTCTCGTCAGTCTCTGCTTGGGGCTACTTCAATAGGACACAAACTATAGCGATAGAACTTGGAACTACATTATTGTGCCAAGTTTCAAAGACCTAGCAAAAACCATGTTTGATTTAGAGTTCCAACTACATGAATCCATATAGGAGAAAAGAGAGTGAATCCTAAACATGAAAACGGTTACTGAAAAGGAATGGTTTAACCTAAAGAATGAAATTTGGTGAGCCAAGGGGGATTGGTGTACTGATCATTACCTGCCAGTATCATCAAGATTGGGTGAAAAAATGTTTGCTGAGATCAGGAAACTCGTAGTTTTTTGGGAACTTGGCATCCCCTGTCAATGAAATTGATACTCGTCAGTCTCTGCGTGGGGCTACTTCAGTAGGACACAAACCATAGCGATAGAACTTGGAACTACATTATGGTGGCCAAGTTCCAAAGAGCTAGCACAAACGGTGTTTGATTTAGAGTCCAACTACATGTATCCATATAGGAGAAAACACAGTGAAACCTAAACATGAAAACTGTTACTGCAAAGGCACGGTTTAACCTGAAAGAACGAGATTTAGTGAGCCAAGTGGATTGGTGTACTTATCATTACCTGCCAGTATCATCAAGATTGGGTGAAAAAATGTTTGCTGAGATTTCTGGAAACTCGTAGATTTTTGGAAGCTTGGCAACCCCTTTCAATGAAAGTGATTCTCATCAGTCTCTGCTTGGGGCGACTTCAATAGGACACAAACTATAGCGATAGAACTTGGAACTACATTATTGTGCGAAGTTTCAAAGAATTAGCACACACCGTGTTTGATTTAGAGTTCCATCTACATGTATCCATATAGGAGAAAATAGAGTGAAACCTAAACATGAAAACGGTTACTTCCAAGGTAATTTTTAATCTAGAAGAACGAAATTTGGTGAGCCAAGTGGGATTGCTGTACTGATCATTACCTGCAAGTATCATCAAGATTGGGTGAAAAAATGTTTGCTGAGATTTCAGGAAACTCGTAGTTTTTTGGAATCTTGGCAAACCCTTTCAATGAAAGTGATTCTCTTCAGTCTCTGCTTGGGGCTACTTCAATAGGACACAAACCATAGGGATAGAACTTGGAACTACATTATTGTGCCAAGTTCCAAAGAGCTAGCACAAACCGTGTTTGATTTAGATTTCCAACTACATGTATCCATATAGGAGAAAATAGAGTGAAACTTAAACATGAAAACGGTTACTGCAAAGGAACGGTTTAACCTAGAAGAACGAAATTTGGTGAGCCAAGTGGGATTGGTGTACTGATCCTTACCTGCCAGTATCATCAATATTGGGTGAAAAAATGTTTGCTGAGATTTCAGGAAACTCGTAGTTTTTTGGAAGCTTGGCAACCCCTTTGAATGAACGTGATTCTCCTCAGTCTCTGCTTGAGGCTACTTCAATTCGACACAAGCAATAGCAAAAGAACTTGGAACTACATTATTGTGCCAAGTTTCAAAGAGCTAGCACAAACCGTGTTTGATTTAGAGTTCCAACTACATATATCCATATAGGAGAAAACAGAGTGAAACCTAAACATGAAAACGGTTACTGCAAACGAACGGTTTAACATAGAAGAACGAAATTTGGTGAGCCAAGTGGGACTGGTGTACTGATCATTACCTGCAAGTATCATCAAGATTGGGGGAAAAAATGTTTGCTGAGATTTCAGGAAACTAGTAGTTTTTTGGAAGCTGGGCCACCCCTTTCAATGAAAGTGATTGTCGTCAGTCTCTGCTTGGGGCTACTTCAATAGGACACAAACCATAGTGATAGAACTTGGAACTACATTATTGTGCCAAGTTTCAAAGAGTTAGCACAAACCGTGTTTTATTTAGAGTTCCAACTACATGTATCCATATAGGAGAAAACAGAGTGAAACCTAAACATGAAAACGCTTACTGCAAAGGAATGGTTTTACCTAGAAGAACGAAGTTTGGTGAGCCAAGTGGGACTGGTGTACTGATCATTACCTGCAAGTATCATCAAGATTGGGTGAAAAAATGTTTGCTGAGATTTCCGGAAACTCGTAGTTTTTCGGAAGCTTGGCAATCCCTTTCAATGAAAGTGATTCTCGGCAATCTCTGCTTGGGACTACTTCATTAGGACACAAACCATAGCGATAGAACTTGGAACTACATTATTGTGCCAAGTTTCAAAGAGTTAGCACAAACCGTGTTTGATTTAGAGTTCCAACTACATGTATCCATATAGGAGAAAACAGAGTAAACCTAAACATGAAAACGGTTACTGCAAAGGAAAGGTTTAACCGAGAAGAACGAAATTTGGTGAGCTAATTGGAATTGGTGTACTGATCAGTACCTGCAAGTATCATCAAGATTGGGTGAAAAAATGTTTGCTCACATTTCAGGAAATCGTAGTTTTTTGGAAGCTTGGCAAGCCCTTTCAATGAAAGTGATTCTCGTCAGTCTCTGCTAGGGACTACTTCAATAGGACACAAACCATAGCGATAGAACTTGGAACTACATTATTGTGCCAAGTTTCAAAGAGCTAGCACAAACCGTGTTTGATTTTGAGTTCCAACTACATGTATCCATAAAGGATAAAACAGAGTGAAACCTAATCATGAAAACGGTTACTGCAAAGGAACGGTATAACCTAGAAGAACGAAATTTGGTGAGACAAGTGGGATTGATGTACTGATCATTACCTGCTAGTATCATCAAGATTGGGTGAAAAAATGTTTGCTGAGATTTCAGGAAACTCGTAGTTTTTTGGAAGCTTCGCAACCCCTTTCAATGAAAGTGATTCTCCTCAGTCTCTGCTTGGGGCGACTTCAATAGAACACAAACCATAGCGATAGACTTGGAACTACATTATTGTGCCAAGTTTCAAAGAGCTAGCACAAACCGTGTTTGTTTTAGAGTTCCAACTACATGTATCCATATAGGAGAAAACAGAGTGAAACCTAAACATGAAAACTGTTACTGCAAACGAACGGTTTAACCTAGAATAACGAAAATTGGTGAGCCAAGTGGGATTGGTGTACTGATCATTACCTGCCAGTGTCATCAAGATTGGGTGACAAAATGTTTGCTTAGATTTCAAGAAACTCGTAGTTTTTTGGAAGCTTGGAAACCCCTTTCAATGAAAGGGATTCTCGTCAGTCTCTGCTTGGGGCTACTTCAATAGGACACAAACCATAGCGATAGAACTTGGAACTACATTATTGTGCAAAGTTTCAAAGAGCTAGTGCAAACGGTGTTTGATTTAGAGTTCCAACTACATGTATCCATATAAGAGAAAACAGAGTGAAACCTAAACATGAAAACGGTTACTTCCAAGGTAATTTTTAATCTAGAAGAACGAAATTTGGTAAGCCAAGTGGGATTGCTGTACTGATCATTACCTGCAAGTATCATCAAGATTGGGTGAAAAAATGTTTGCTGAGATTTCAGGAAACTCGTAGTTTTTTGGAATCTTGGCAAACCCTTTCAATGAAAGTGATTCTCGTCAGTCTCTGCTTGGGGCGACTTCAATAGGAGACAAACCATAGCGATAGAACTTGGAACTACATTATTGTGCCTAGTTTCAAAGAGCTAGCACAAAACGTGTTTGATTTAGAGTTCCAACTACATGTATCCATTAGGAGAAAACAGAGTGAAACCTAAAAATGATAATGGTTACTGCAAAGGAACGGTTTGACCTAGAAGAACGAAATGTGGTGAGCCAAGTGGGATTGCTGTACTGATCATTACCTGCAAGTATCATCAAGATTGGGTGAAAAAATGTTTGCTGAGATTTCAGGAAACTCGTAGTTTTTTGGAAGCTTGGCAACCCCTTTAATGAAAGTGATTCTCGTCACTCTCTGCTTGGTGCTACTTCAATAGGACACAAACCATAGTGATAGAACTTGGAACTACATTATTGTGCCAAGTTTCAAAGAGCTAGGACAAACCGTGTTTGATTCAGAGTTCCAACTACATGTATCCATATAGGAGAAAACAGAGTGAAACCTAAACATGAAATCGGTTACTGCAAAGGAACGGTTTAACCTAGAAGAACGAACTTTGGTGAGCCAAGTGGGATTGGTGTACTGATCATTATCTGCAAGTATCATCAAGATTGGGTGAAAAAATGTTTGGTGAGATTTCAGGAAACTCGTACTTTTTTGGAGCTTGGCAACCCCTTTCAATGAAAGTGATTCTCGTCAGTCTCTGCTTGGGGCTACTTCAATAAGACACAAACCATAGCGATAGAACTTGGAACTACATTATTGTGCCAAGTTTCAAAGAGCTAGCACAAACCGTGTTTGATTTAGAGTTCCAACTACATGTATCCATATAGGAGAAAACAGAGTGAAACCTAAACATGAAAACGGTTACTGCAAAGGAACGGTTTAACCTAGAAGAACGAAATTTGGTGAGCCAAGTGGGATTGGTGTACTGATCATTCCCTGCAAGTATCATCAAGATTGGGTGCAAAAATGTTTGCTCAGATTTCAGGAAATCATAGATTTTTGGAATCTTGGCAACCCCTTTCAATGAAAGTGATTCTCGTCAGTCTCTTCTTGGGGCTACTTCAATAGAATACAAACCATAGCGATAGAACGTGGAACTACATTATTGTGCCAAGTTTCAAAGAGCTAGCAGAAACCGTGTTTGATTTAGAGTTCCAACTACATGTATCCATATAGGAGAAAACAGAGTGAAACCTAAACATGAAAACGGTTACTGCAAAGGAACGGTTTAACCTAGAAGAACGAAATTTGGTGATCCAAGTGGAATTGGTGTACTGATCATTCCCTGCAAGTATCATCAAGATTGGGTGAAAAAATGTTTGCTGAGATTTCAGGAAACTCCTACTTTTTTGGAGCTTGGCAACCCCTTTCAATGAAAGTTATTCTCGTCAATCTCTGCTTGGGGCTACTTCAATAGGACACAAACCATAGCGATAGAAAATGGAACTACATTATTGTGCCAAGTTTCAAAGAGCTAGCACAAACCGTGTTTGATTTAGAGTTCCAACTACATGTATCCATATAGGAGAAAACAGAGTGAAACCTAAACATGAAAACCTTTACTGCAAAGGAACGGTTTAACCTAGAAGAACGAAATTTGGTGAGCCAAGTGGGATTGGTGTACTGATCATTCCCTGCAAGTATCATCAAATTGGGTGCAAAAATGTTTGCTCAGATTTCAGGAAATCATTGATTTTTGGAATCTTGGCAACCCCTTTCAATGAAAGTGAATCTCGTCAGTCTCTTCTTGGGGCTACTTCAATAGGACACAAACCATAGCGATAGAACTTGGAACTACATTATTGTGCCAAGTTCCAAAGAGCTAGCACAAACCGTGTTTGATTTAGAGTTCCAACTACATGTATCCATATAGGAGAAACCAGAGTGAAACCTAAACATGAAAACGGTTACTGCAAAAGAACGATATAACCTAGAAGAACGAAATCTGGTAAGCCAAGTGGGACTGGTGTACTGATCATTCCCTGCAAGTATAAACAAGATTGGGTGAAAAAATGTTTGCAGAGATTTCAGGAAACTCGTATTTTTTTCGAAGCTTGGCAACCCCTTTCAATGAAAGTGATTCTGGTCAGTCTCTGCTTGTGGCTTCTTCAATAGGACACAAACCATAGTGATAGAACTTGGAACTACATTATTGTGCCAAGTTCCAAAGAGCTAGCACAAACCTTGTTTGATTTAGAGTTCCAACTACATGTATCCATATAGGAGAAAACAGAGTGAAACCTAAACATGAAAACGGTTCCTGCAAAGGACCGGTTTAACCTAGAAGAACGAAAGTTGCTTAGCCAAGTGGGATTGGTGTACTGATCATTACCTGCAAGTATCATCAAGATTGGGTGAAAAAAAGTTTGCTCAGATTTCAGGAAACTCGTAGTTTTTTGGAATCTTGGCAACCCCTTTCAATGAAAGTGATTTTCGTCAGTCTCTGCTTGGGGCTACTTTAATAGGACACAAACCATAGCGATAGGACTTGGAACTACATTATTGTGCCAAGTTTCAAAGAGCTAGCACAAACCGAGTTTGATTTAGAGTTCCAACTACATGTATCCATATAGGAGAAAACAGAGTGAAACCTAAACATGAAAACGGTTACTGCAAAGGAACGGTTTAACCTAGAAGAACGAAATTTGGTGAGCCAAGTGGGATTGGTGTACTGATCATTACCTGCAAGTATCATCAAGATTGGGTGAAAAAAAGTTTGCTCAGATTTCAGGAAACTCGTAGTTTTTTGGAATCTTGGCAACCCCTTTCAATGAAAGTGATTTTCGTCAGTCTCTTCTTGGGGCTACTTCAATAGGACACAAAAAATAGCGATAGAACGTGGAACTACATTATTGTGCCAAGTTTCAAAGAGCTAGCACAAACTGTGTTTGATTTAGAGTTCCAAATACATATATCCATATAGGAGAAAACAGAGTGAAACCTAAACATGAAAACGGTTACTGCAAAGGAACGGTTTAACCTAGAAGAACGAAATTTGGTGAGCCAAGTGGGATTGGTGTACTCATCATTACATGCCACTATCATCAAGATTGGGTGAAAAAATGTTTGCTGAGATTTCAGGAAACTCTTAGTTTTTTGGAAGCTTGGCAACCCCTTTAATGCAAGTTATTCTCGTCAGTCTCTGCTTGGGGCTACTTCAATAGGACACAAACCATAGTGATAGAACTTGGAACTACAATATTCTGCCAAGTTTCAAAGAGCTAGGACAAACCGTGTTTGATTCAGAGTTCCAACTACATGTATCCATATAGGAGAAAACAGAGTGAAACCTAAACATGAAAACGGTTACTGCAAAGGAACGGTTTAAACTAGAAGAACGAAATTTGGTGAGCCAAGTGGAATTGGTGTACTGATCATTACCTGCAAGTATCATCAAGATTGGGTGAAAAAATATTTGCTGAGATTTCAGGAAACTCGTAGTTTTTTGGAAGCTTGGCAACCCCTTTTAATGAAAGTGATTCTCGTCAGTCTCTGCTTGGGGCTACTTCCATAGGACACAGACCATAGCGATAGAACTTGGAACTACATTATTGTGCCAAGTTTCAAAGAGGTAGCACAAACCGTGTTTGATTTAGAGTTCCAACTACATGTATCCATATAGGAGAAAACAGAGTGAAACCTAAACATTAAAACCGTTACTGCAAAGTAACGATTTAACCTAGAAGAACGAAATTTGGTGAGCCAAGTGGGATTGGTGTACTGATCATTACCTGCAAGTATCATCAAGATTGGGTGAAAAAATGTTTGCTCAGATTTCAGGAAATCATAGATTTTTGGAAGCTTCGCAACCCCTTTCAATGAAAGTGATTCTCGTCAGTCTGTGCTTGGGGCTACTTCAATAGGACACAATCCATAGCGATAGAACTTGGAACTACATTATTGTGCCAAGTTTCAAAGAGCTAGCACAAACAGTGTTTGATTTAGAGTTCCAACTACATGTATCCATATAGGAGAAAACAGAGTGAAACCTAATCATGAAAACGGTTACTGCAAAGGAACGGTTTAACCTAGAAGAACAAAATTTGGTGAGCCCAGTGGGATTGGTGTACTGATCATTCCCTGCAAGTATCATCAAGATTGGGTGCAAAAATGTTTGCTCAGATTTCAGGAAATCATAGATTTTTGGAATCTTGGCAACCCCTTTCAATGAAAGTAATTCTCGTCAGTCTCTGGTTGGGGCTACTTCAATAGGACACAAACCATAGCGATAGAACTTGGAACTACATTATTGTGACAAGTTTCAAAGAGCTAGCACAAACCGTGTTTGATTTAGAGTTCCAACTAAATGTATCCATATAGGAGAAAACAGAGTGAAACCGAACCATGAAAACGGTTACTGCAAAGGAACGGTTTAACCTAGAAGAACGAAATATGGTGAGCCAAGTGGGACTGGTGTACTGATCATTCCCTGCAAGTATCATCAAGATAGGGTGAAAAAATGTGTGCTGAGATTTCAGGAAACCTGTAGTTTTTTGGAAGCTTGGCAACCCCTTTCAATGAAAGTGATTCTCGTCAGTCTCTGCTTGGGGCTACTTCAATAGGACACAAACCATAGCGATACAACTTGGAACGACATTATTGTGCCAAATTTCAAAGACCTAGCACAAACCGTGTTTGATTTAGAGTTCCAACTACATGTATCCATATAGGAGAAAACGAAGTGAAACCTAAAAATGAAAACTGTTACTGCAAAGGAACGGTTTAATCTAGAAGAACGAAATTTGGTGAGCCAAGTGGGATTGGTGTTCTGATCATTACCTGCCAGTATCATCAAGATTGGGTGAAAAAATATTTGCTGAGATTTCAGGAAACTCGTAGTTTTTTGGAAGCTTGGCAACCCCTTTCAATGAAAGTGATTCTCGTCAGTCTCTGCTTGGGGCTACTTCAATAGGACACAAACCATAGCGATAGAACTTGGAACTACATTATTGTGCCAAGTTTCAAAGACCTAGCACAAACCGTGTTTGATTTAGACTTCCAACTACATGTATCCATATAGGAGAAAACAGAGTGAAAAATAAACATGAAAACGGTTGCTGCAAAGGAACGGTTTAACCTAGAAGAATGAAATTTGGTGAGCCAAGTGGGTTTGGTGTACTGATCATTACCTGCCAGTATCATCAAGATTGGGTGAAAAAATGTTTGCTGAGATTTCAGGAAACTCTTAGTTTTTTGGAAGCTTGGCAACCCCTTTCAATGAAAGTGATTCTCGTCAGTCTCTGCTTGGGGCTACTTCAATAGGACACAAACCATAGTGATAGAACTTGGAACTACATTATTGTGCCAAGTTTCAAAGAGCTAGCACAAACCGTGTTTGATTTAGACTTCCAACTACATGTATCCATATAGGAGAAAACAGAGTGAAACCTAAACATGAAAACGGTTACTGCAAAGGAACGGTTTAACCTAGAAGAAAGAAATTTGGTGAGCCAATTGGAATTGGTGTACTGATCATTACCTGCAAGTATCATCAAGATTGGGTGAAAAAATGTTTGCTGAGATTTCAGGAAACTAGTAGTTTTTTGGAAGCTGGCAACCCCTTTCAATGAAAGGGATTCTCGTCAGTCTCTGCTGGGGCTAGTTCAATAGGACAAAAACCATAGCGATAGAACTTGGAACTACATTATTGTGCCAAGTTTCAAAGACCTAGCACAAACCGTGTTTGATTTAGAGTTCCAAATACATGTATCCATATAGGAGAAAACAGAGTGAAACCTAAACATGAAAACGGTTACTGTAAAGGAACTGTTTAACCTAGAAGAAAGAAATTTGGTGAGCCAAGTGGGACTGGTGTACTGATCATTACCTGCAAGTATCATCAAGATTCGGAGAAAAAATGTTTGCTGAGATTTCAGGAAACTCGTAGTTTTTTGGCAGCTTGGCAACCCCTTTCAATTAAAGTGATTCTCGTCAGTCTCTGCTTGGGGTTACTTCCATAGGACACAGACCATAGCGATAGAACTTGGAACTACATTATTGTGCCAAGTTTCAAAGAGCTAGCACAAACCGTGTTTGATTTAGAGTTCCAACTACATGTATCCATATAGGAGAAAACAGAGTGAAACCTAAACATTAAAACCATTACTGCAATGTAACGGTTTAACCTAGAAGAACGAAATTTGGTGAGCCAAGTGGGATTGGTGTACTGATCATTTCCTGCAACTATCATCAAGATTGGGTGAAAAAATGTTTGCTCAGATTTCAGGAAATCATAGATTTTGGAATCTTGGCAACCACTTTCAATGAATGTGATTCTCGTCAGTTTCTGCTTGGGGCTACTTCAATAGGACACAAACCATAGCGTTAGAACATGGAACCACATTATTGTGCCAAGTTCCAAAGAGCTATCACAAACCGTGTTTGATTTAGAGTTCCAACTACATGCATCCATATAGGAGAAAACAGAGTGAAACCTAAACATGAAAACGGATACTGCAAAGAACGGTTTAACCTAGAAGAAAGAAATTTGGTGAGCCAAGTGGGACTGGTGTACTGATCATTCCCTGCAAGTATCATCAAGATTGGGTGAAAAAATCTTTGCTGAGATTTCAGGAAACTCGTAGTTTTTTGGAAGCTTGGCAACCCCTTTCAATGAAAGTGATTCTCGTCAGTCTCTGCTTGGGGCTACTTCAATAGGACACAAACCATAGTGATAGAATTTGGAACTACATTATTGTGCCAAGTTCCAAAGAGCTAGCACAAACCGTGTTTGATTTAGAGTTCCAACTACATGTATCCATATAGGAGAAAACAGAGTGAAACCTAAACATGAAAACGGTTCCTGCAAAGGAACGGTTTAACCTAGAAGAACGAAATTTGGTGAGCCAAGTGGGATTGGTGTACTGATCATTATCTGCAAGTATCATCAAGATTGGGTGAAAAAAAGTTTGCTCAGATTTCAAGAAATCATAGATTTTTGGAATCTTGGCAACCCCTTTCAATGAAAGTGATTTTCGTCAGTCTCTGCTTGGGGCAACTTCAATAGGACAAAAACCATAGCGATAGAACTTGGAACTACATTATTGTGCCAAGTTCCAAAGAGCTAGCACAAACCGTGTTTGATTTAGAGTTCCAACTACATGTATCCATAGAGGAGAAAACAGAGTGAAACCTAAACATTAAAACGCTTACTGCAAATGAAGGGTTTAACCTAGAAGAACGAAATTTGGAGAGCCAAGTGGGACTGGTGCACTGATCATTCCCTGCAAGTATCATCAGGATTGGGTGCAAAAATGTTTGCTGAGATTTCAGGAAACTCGTACTTTTTTGGAAGCTTGGCAACCCATTTCAATGAAAGTGATTCTCGTCAGTCTCTCCTTGGGGCTACTTCAATAGGACAAAAACCATAGTGATAGAACTTGGAACTACATTATTGTGCCAAGTTCCAAAGAGCTAGCACACCGTGTTTGATTTAGAGTTCCAACAACATGTATTAATATAGGAGAAAACAGAGTGAAACCTAAAAATGAAAACGGTTACTGCAAAGGAACGGTTTAACCTAGAAGAACGAAATTTGGTGAGCCAAGTCGGATTGGTGTACTCATCGTTACATGCCAGTATCATCAAGATAGGGTGAAAAAATATTTGCTGAGATTTCAGGAAACTCGTAGTTTTTTGGAAGCTTGGCAACCCCTTTCAATGAAAGTGATTCTCGTCAGTCTCTGCTTGGGGCTACTTCAATAGGACACAAACCATAGCGATAGAACTTGGAACTACATTATTGTGCCATGTTTCAATGAGCTAGCACAAACCGTGTTTGATTTAGAGTTCCAACTACATGTATCCATACAGAAGAAAACAGAGTGAAACCTAAACATGAAAACGGTTACTGCAAAGGAACGGTTTAACCTAGAAGAACGAAATTTGGTGAGTCAAGTGGGACTGGTGTACTGATCATTCCCTGCAAGTATAATCAAGATTGGGAGCAAAAATGATTGCTGAGACTTCAGGAAACTCGTACTTTTTTGGAAGCTTGGCAACCCCTTTCAATGAAAGTGATTCTCGTCAGTCTCTCCTTGGGGCTACTTCAATAGGACACAAAACATAGCGATAGAACTTGGAACTACATTATTTTGCCAAGTTCCAAAGAGCTAGCACAAACCGTGTTTGATTTAGAGTTCCAACTACATGTATCCATATAGGAGAAAACAGAGTGAAACCTAAAAATGAAAAACAGTTACTGCAAAGGAACGGTTTAACCTAGAAGAACGAAATTTGGTGAGCCAAGTGGGATTGCTGTACTGATCATTACCTGCCAGTATCATCAAGATTGGGTGAAAAAATGTTTGCTGAGATTCCAGGAAACTCTTAGTTTTTTGGAAGCTTGGCAACCCCTTTAATTAAAGTGATTCTCATCAGTCTCTGCTTGGGGCTACTTCAATAGGACACAAACCATAGCGATAGAACTTCGAACTACATTATTGTGCCAAGTTTCAAAGAGCTAGCACAAACCGTGTTTGATTTAGAGTTCCAACTACATGTATCCATATATGAGAAAACAGAGTGAAACCTAAACATGAAAACGGTTACTGCAAAGGAACGGTTTTAACCTAGAAGAACGAAATTTGGTGAGTCAAGTGGGACTGGTGTACTGATCATTCCCTGCAAGTATCATCAAGATTGGGTGAAAAAATGTTTGCTGAGATTTCTGGAAACTCGTAGTTTTTTGGAAGCTTGGCAAACCCTTTCAATGAAAGTGATTCTCGTCAATCTCTGCTTGGGGCTACTTCAATAGGACACAAACCATAGTGATAGAAATTGGAACTACATTATTGTACCAAGTTCCCAAGAGCTAGCACAAACCGTGTTTGATTTAGAGTTCCAACTACATGTATCCATATAGGAGAAAACAGAGTGAAACCTAAACATGAAAACGGTTCCTGCAAAGGAACGGTTTAACCTAGAAGAACGAAATTTGGTGAGCCAAGTGGGATTGGTGTACTGATCATTATCTGCAAGTATCATCAAGATTGGGTGAAAAAAAGTTTGCTCAGATTTCAAGAAATCATAGATTTTTGAATCTTGGCAACCCCTTTCAATGAAAGTGATTTTCGTCAGTCTCTGCTTGGGGCAACTTCAATAGGACACAAACCATAGCGATATTACTTGGAACTACATTATTGTGCCAAGTTCCAAAGAGCTAGCACAAACCGTGTTTGATTTAGAGTTCCAACTACATGTATCCATAGAGGAGAAAACACAGTGAAACCTAAACATGAAAACGGTTACTGCAAATGAACGGTTTAACCTAGAAGAACGAAATTTGGAGAGCCAAGTGGGACTGGTGTACTGATCATTCCCTGCAAGTATCATCAAGATTGGGTGCAAAAATGTTTGCTGAGATTTCAGGAAACTCGTACTTTTTTGGAAGCTTGGCAACCCCTTTCAATGAAAGTGATTCTAGTCAGTCTCTCCTTGGGGCTACTTCAATAGGACTAAAACCATAGTGATAGAACTTGGAACTACATTATTGTGCCAAGTTCCAAAGAGCTAGCACAAACCGTGTTTGATTTAGAGTTCCAACAACATGTATTCATATAGGAGAAAACAGAGCGAAACCTAAAAATGAAAACGGTTACTGCAATGGAACGGTTTAACCTAGAAGAACGAAATTTGGTGAGCCAAGTCGGATTGGTGTACTCATCGTTACATGCCAGTATCATCAAGATAGGGTGAAAAAATATTTGCTGAGATTTCAGGAAACTCGTAGTTTTTTGGAAGCTTGACAACCCCTTTCAATGAAAGTGATTCTCGTCACTCTCTGCATGGGGCTACTTCAATAGGACACAAACCATAGCGATAGAACTTGGAACTACATTATTGTGCCAAGTTTCAAAGAGCTAGCACAAACCGTGTTTGATTTAGAGTTCCAACTACATGTATCCATATAGGAGAAAACAGAGTGAAACCTAAACATGAAAACCGTTACTGCAAAGGAACGGTTTAACCTAGAAGAACGAAATTTGGTGAGCCAAGTGGGATTGGTGTACTGATCATTTCCTGCATGTATCATCAAGATTGAGTGAAAAAATGTTTGCTGAGACTTCAGGAAACTCGTACTTTTTTGGAAGCTTGGCAACCCCTTTCAATGAAAGTGATTCTCGTCAGTCTCTCCTAGGGGCTACTTCAATAGGACACAAAACATAGCGATAGAACTTGGAACTACATTATTGTGCCAAGTTCCAAAGAGCTAGCACAAACCGTGTTTGATTTAGAGTTCCAACTACATGTATCCATATAGGAGAAAACAGAGTGAAAAATAAAAATGAAAACAGTTACTGCAAAGGAACGGTTTAACCTAGAAGAACGAAATTTGGTGAGCCAAGTGGGATTGGTGTACTCATCATTACATGCCAGTATCATCAAGATTGGGTGAAAAAATGTTTGCTGAGATTTCAGAAACTCTTAGTTTTTTGGAAGCTTGGCAACCCCTTTAATGAAAGTGATTCTCGTCAGTCTCTGCTTGGGGCTTCTTCAATAGGACACAAACCATAGCGATAGAACTTCGAACTACATTATTGTGCCAAGTTTCAAAGAGCTAGCACAAACCGTGTTTGATTTAGAGTTCCAACTACATGTATCCATATAGGAGAAAACAGAGTGAAACCTAAACATGAAAACGGTTACTGCAAAGGAACGGTTTAACCTAGAAGAACGAAATTTGGTGAGTCAAGTGGGACTGGTGTACTGATCATTCCCTGCAAGTATCATCAAGATTGGGTGAAAAAATGTTTGCTGAGATTTCTGGAAACTCGTAAATTTTTGGAAGCTTGGCAAACCCTTTCAATGAAAGTGATTCTCGTCAGTCTCTGCTTGGGGCTACTTCAATAGGACACAAACCATAGTGATAGAACTTGGAACTACATTATTGTGCCAAGTTCCAAAGAGCTAGCACAAACCGTGTTTGATTTAGAGATCCAACTACATGTATCCATATAGGAGAAAACAGAGTGAAACCTAAACATGAAAACCGTTACTGCAAAGGAACGGTTTAACCTAGAAGAACGAAATTTGGTGAGCCAAGTGGGATTGGTGTACTGATCATTTCCTGCAAGTATCATCAAGATTGAGTGAAAAAATGTTTGCTGAGACTTCAGGAAACTCGTACTTTTTTGGAAGCTTGGCAACCCCTTTCAATGAAAGTGATTCTCGTCAGTCTCTCCTTGGGGCTACTTCAATAGGACACAAAACATAGCGATAGAACTTGGAACTACATTATTGTGCCAAGTTCCAAAGAGCTAGCACAAACCGTGTTTGATTTAGAGTTCCAACTACATGTATCCATATAGGAGAAAACAGAGTGAAACCTAAAAATGAAAACAGTTACTGCAAAGGAACGGTTTAACCTAGAAGAACGAAATTTGGTGAGCCAAGTGGGATTGGTGTACTCATCATTACATGCCAGTATCATCAAGATTGGGTGAAAAAATGTTTGCTGAGATTTCAGGAAACTCTTAGTTTTTTGGAAGCTTGGCAACCCCTTTAATGAAAGTGATTCTCGTCAGTCTCTGCTTGGGGCTACTTCAATAGGACACAAACCATAGCGATAGAACTTCGAACTACATTATTGTGCCAAGTTTCAAAGAGCTAGCACAAACCGTGTTTGATTTAGAGTTCCAACTACATGTATCCATATAGGAGAAAACAGAGTGAAACCTAAACATGAAAACGGTTACTGGAAAGGAACGGTTTAACCTAGAAGAACGAAATTTGATGAGTCAAGTGGGACTGGTGTACTGATCATTCCCTGCAAGTATCATCAAGATTGGGTGAAAAAATGTTTGCTGAGATTTCTGGAAACTCGTTGTTTTTTGGAAGCTTGGCAACCCCTTTCAATGAAAGTGATTCTCGTCAGTCTCTGCTTGGGGCTACTTCAATAGGACACAAACCATAGCGATAGAACTTGGAACTACATTATTGTGCCAAGTTCCAAAGAGCTAGCACAAACCGTGTTTGATTTAGAGTTCCAACTACATATATCCATATAGGGAAAACAGAGTGAAACCTAAACATGAAACGGTTACTGCAAAGGAACGGTTTAACCTAGAAGAACGAAATTTGGTGAGCCAAGTGGGATTTGTGTACTGATCATTACCTGCAAGTATCATCAAGATTGGGTGAAAAAATGTTTGCTCAGATTTCAGGAAATCATAGATTTTTGGAATCTTGGCAACCTCTTTCAATGACAGTGATTCTCGTCAGTCTCTGCTTGGGGCTACTTCAATAGGACACAAACCATAGCGATAGAACTTCGAACTACATTAGTGTGCCAAGTTTCAAAGAGCTAGCACAAACCGTGTTTGATTTAGAGTTCCAACTACATGTATCCATAAAGGAGAAAACAGAGTGAAACCTATACATGAAAACGGTTCCTGCAAAGGAATGGTTTAACCTAGAAGAACGAAATTTGGTGAGCCAAGTGGGATTGGTGCACTGATCATTACCTGCAAGTATCATCAAGATTCGGAAGAAAAATGTTTGCTGAGATTTCAGGAAACTCGTAGTTTTTTGGAAGCTTGGCAACCCCATTCAATGGAAGTGATTCTCGTCAGTCTCTGCTTGGGGCTACTTCAATAGGACACAAACCATAGCGATAGAACTTGGAACTACATTATTGTGCCAAGTTCCAAAGAGCTAGCACAAACCGTGTTTGATTTAGAGATCCAACTACATGTATCCATATAGGAGAAAATAGAGTGAAACCTAAACATGGAAACGGTTATTGCAAAGTAACGGTTTAACCTAGAAGAACGAAATTTGGTGAGCAAAGTGGGATTGGTGTACTGATAATTTCTTGCAAGTATCATCAAGATTGTGTGAAAAAATGTTTGCTCAGATTTTAGGAAAACATAGATTTTTGGAATCTTGGCAACCCCTTTCAATGAAAGTGATTCTCGTCTGTCTCTGCTTGGGGCTACTTCAATAGGACAAAAACCATAGCGATAGAACTTGGAACTACATTATTGTGCCAAGTTCCAAAGAGCTAGCACAAACCGTGTTTGATTTAGAGTTCCAACTACATGTATCCATATAGGAGAAAACAGAGTGAAACCTAAACATGAAAACGGTTACTGCAAAGGAACGGTTTAACCTAGAAGAACGAAATTTGGTGAGACAAGTGGGATTGGTGTACTGATCATTACCTGCAAGTATCATCAAGATTGGGTGAAAAAATGTTTGCTCAGATTTCAGGAAATCATAGATTTTTGGAATCTTGGCAACCTCTTTCAATGACAGTGATTCTTGTCAGTCTCTGCTTGGGGCTAATTCAATAGGACACAAACCATAGCGATAGAACTTGGAACTACATTATTGTGCCAAGTTTCAAAGAGCTAGCACAAACCGTGTTTGATTTAGAGTTCCAACGACATGTATCCATAAAGGAGAAAACAGAGTGAAACCTAAACATGAAAACGGTTCCTGCAAAGGAACGGTTTAACCTAGAAGAACGAAATTTGGTGAGCCAAGTGGGATTTGTGTACTGATCATTACCTGCAAGTATCATCGAGATTCGGAAGAAAAATGTTTGCTGAGATTTCAGGAAACTCTTAGTTTTTTGGAAGCTTGGCAACCCCTTTCAATGAAAGTGATTCTCGTCAGTCTCTGCTTGGGGCTACTTCAATAGGACACAAACCATAGCGATAGAACTTTGAACTACATTATTGTGCCAAGTTTCAAATAGCTAGCACAAACCGTGTTTGATTTAGAGTTCCAACTACATGTATCCATATAGGAGAAAATAGAGTGAAACCTAAACATGAAAACCGTTCCTGCAAAGGAACGGTTTAACCTAGAAGAACGAAATTTGGTGAGCCAAGTGGGATTGGTGTACTGATAATTTCCTGCAAGTATCATCAAGATTGGGTGAAAAAATGTTTGCTGAGATTTCAGGAAACTCTTAGTTTTTTGGAAGCTTGGCAACCCCTTTAATAAAAGTGATTCTCGTCTGTCTCTGCTTGGGGCTACTTCAATAGGACACAAACCATAGCGATAGAACTTGGAACTACATTATTGTGCCAAGTTTCAAAGAGCTAGCACAAACCGTGTTTGATTTAGAGTTCCAACTACAGGTATCCATATAGGAGAAAACAGAGTGAAACCTAAACATGAAAACGGTTACTGCAAAGGAACGGTTTAACCTAGAAGAACGAAATTTGGTGAGCCAATTGGGACTGGTGTACTGATCATTCCCTGCAAGTATCATCAAGATTGGGTGAAAAAATGTTTGCTGAGATTTCAGGAAACTCGTAGTTTTTTGGAAGCATTTCAACCCCTTTCAATGAAAGTGATTCTCGTCAGTCTCTGCTTGGGGCTACTTCAATAGGACAAAAACCATAGTGATAGAACTTGGAACTACATTATTATGCCAAGTTCCAAAGAGCTAGCACAAACCGTGTTTGATTTAGAGTTCCAACTACATGTATCCATATAGGAGAAAACAGAGTGAAACCTAAACATGAAAACGGTTACTGCAAAGGAACGGTTTAAACTAGAAGAACGAAATTTGGTGAGCCAAGTGGGATTGGTGTACTGATCATTACCTGCAAGTATCATCAAGATTGGGTGAAAAAATGTTTGCTCAGATTGAGGAAATCATAGATTTTTGGAATCTTGGCAACCCCTTTCAATGAAAGTGATTCTCGTCAGTCTCTGCTTGGGGCTACTTCAATAGTACACAAACCATACCGAAAGAACGTGGAACTACATTATTGTGCCAAGTTCCAAAGAGCTAGCACAAACCGTGTTTCATTTAGAGTTCCAACTACATGTATCCATGTAGGAGAGAATAGAGTGAAACCTAAACATGAAAACGGTTACTGCAAAGGAACGGTTTAACCTAGAAGAACGAAATTTGGTGAGCCAAGTGGGATTGGTATACTGATCATTACCTGCAAGTATCATCAAGATTGGGTGAAAAAATGTTTTCTCAGATTTCAGGAAATCATAGATATTTGGAATCTTGGCAACCTCTTTCAATGACAGTGATTCTCGTCAGTCTCTGCTTGGGGCTACTTCAATTTGACACAAACCATAGCGATAGAACTTTGAACTACATTATTTTGCGAAGTTTGAAAGAGCTAGCACAAACCGTGTTTGATTTAGAGTTCCAACTACATGTATCCATATAGGAGAAAATAGAGTGAAACCTAAACATGAAAACGGTTACTGCAAAGTAACGGTTTAACCTAGGAGAACGAAATTTGGTGAGCAAAGTGGGATTGGTGTACTGATAATTTCCTGCAAGTATCATCAAGATTGGGTGAAAAAATGTTTGCTGAGATTTCAGGAAATCATAGATTTTTGGAATCTTGGCAACCCATTTCAATGAAAGTGATTCTCGTCAGTCTCTGCTTGGGGCTACTTCAATAGGACACAAACCATAGCGATAGAACTTCGAACTACATTATTGTGCCAAGTTTCAAAGAGCTAGCACAAACCGTGTTTGATTTAGAGTTCCAACGACATGTATCCATAAAGGAGAAAACAGAGTGAAACCTAAAAATGAAAATGGTTACTGCAAAGGAACGGTTTAACCTAGAAGAACGAAATTTGGTGAGGCAAGTCGGATTGGTGTACTCATCGTGACATGCCAGTATCATCAAGATAGGGTGAAAAAATATTTGCTGAGATTTCAGGAAACTCGTAGTTTTCTGGAAGCTTGGCAACCCCTTTCAATGAAAGTGATTCTCGTCACTCTCTGCTTGGGGCTACTTCCATAGGACACAAACCATAGCGATAGAACTTGGAACTACATTATTGTGCCAAGTTTCAAAGAGCTAGCACAAACCGTGTTTGATTTAGAGTTCCAACTACATGTATCCATATAGGAGAAAACAGAGTGAAACCTAAACATTAAAACCGTTCCTGCAAAGTAACGGTTTAACCTAGAAGAACGAAATTTGGTGAGCTAAGTGGGATTGGTGTACTGATCATTTCCTGCAAGTATCATCAAGATTGGGTGAAAAAATGTTTGCTCAGATTTCAGAAAATCATAGATTTTTGGAATCTTGGCAACCCCTTTCAATGAAAGTGATTCTCGTCAGTCTATGCTTGGGGCTACTTCAATAGGACACAAACCATAGCGATAGAACTTGGAACTACATTATTGTGCCAATTTCCAAAGAGCTAGCACAAACCGTGTTTGATTTAGAGTTCCAACTACATGTATCCATATAGGAGAAAACAGAGTGAAACCTAAACATGAAAACGGTTACTGCAAAAGAACGGTTTAACCTAGAAGAACGAAATCTGGTGAGCCAAGTGAGACTGGTGTACTGATCATTCCCTGAAAGTATCAACAGGATTGGGTGAAAAAATGTTTGCTGAGATTTCAGGAAACTCGTAGGTTTTTGGAAGCTTGGCAACCCCTTTCAATGAAAGTGATTCTCGTCAGTCTCTGCTTGGGGCTACTTCAATAGGACACAAACCATACCGATAGAACGTGGAACTACATTATTGTGCCAAGTTTCAAAGAGCTAGCACAAACCGTGTTTGATTTAGATTTCCAACAACATGTATCCATATAGGAGAAAACAGAGTGAAACCTAAAAATGAAAACGGTTACTGCAAAAGAACGGTTTAACCTAGAACAACTAAATTTGGTGAGCCAAGTGGGATTGGTGTACTGATCATTACCTGCAAGTATCATCGAGTATCGGAAGAAAAATGTTTGCTGAGATTTCAGGAAACTCGTAGTATTTTGGAAGCTTGGCAAACCCTTTCAATGAAAGTGATTCTCGTCAGTCTCTGCTTGGGGCTACTTCAATTGGACACAAACCATAGCGATAGAACTTCGAACTACAATATTGTGCCAAGTTTCAAAGAGCTAGCACAAACCGTGTTTGATTTAGAGTTCCAACTACATGTATCCATATAGGAGAAAACAGAGTGAAACCTAAACATGAAAACGGTTACTGCAAAGGAACGGTTTAACCTAGAAGAACGAAATTTGGAGAGCCAAGTGGGACTGATGTACTGATCATTCCTGCAAGTATCATCAAGATTGGGTGCAAAAATATTTGCTGAGATTTCGGGAAACTCGTAGTTTTTTGCAAGCTTGGCAACCCCTTTCAATGAAAGTGATTCTCGTCAGTCTCTGCTTGGGGCTACTTCAATAGGACACAAACCATAGTGATAGAACTTGGAACTACATTATTGTGCCAAGTTCCAAAGAGCTAGCACAAACCGAGTTTGATTTAGAGTTCCAACTACATGTATCCATATAGGAGAAAACAGAGTGAAACCTAAACATGAAAACGGTTACTGCAAAGGAACGGTTTAACCTAGAAGAAGGAAATTTGGTGAGCCAAGTGGGATTGGTGTACTCATCGTTACATGCCAGTATCATCAATATTGGGTGAAAAAATGTTTGCTGAGATTTCAGGAACTCGTAGTTTTTTGGAATCTTGGCAACCCCTTTCAATGAAAGTGATTCTCGTCAGTCTCTGCTTGGGGCTACTTCAATAGGACACAAACCATAGCAATAGAACTTGGAACTACATTATTGTGCCAAGTTTCAAAGAGCTAGCACAAACCGTGCTTGATTTAGAGTTCCAACTACATGTGTCCATATAGGAGAAAACAGAGTGAAACCTAAAAATGAAAACGGTTACTGCAAAGGAACGGTTTAACCTAGAAGAACGAAATTTGGTGAGCCAAGTGGGACTGGTGTACTGATCATTACCAGCAAGTATCATCAAGTTTGGGTGAAAAAATGTTTGCTGAGATTTCAGGAAACTCGAAGTTTTTTGGAAGCTTGGCAACCCCTTTCAATGAAAGTGATTCTCGTCAGTCTCTGCATGGGGCTACTTCAAAAGGACACAAACCATAGTGATAGACTTGGAACTACATTATTGTGCCAAGTTCCAAATAGCTAGCACAAACCGTGTTTGATTTAGAGTTCCAACTACATGTATCCATATAGGAGAAAACAGAGTGAAACCTAAACATGAAAACGGTTACTGCAAAGGAACGGTTTAACCTAGAAGAACGAAATTTGGTGAGCCAAGTGGGACTGGTGTACTGATCATTACCAGCTAGTATCATCAAGATTGGGTGAAAAAATGTTTGCTCAGATTTCAGGAAATCATAGATTTTTGGAATCTTGGCAACCCCTTTCAATGAAAGTGATTCTCGTCAGTCTCTGCTTGGGGCTACTTCAATAGGACACAAACCATAGCTATAGAACTTGGAACTACATTATTGTGCCAAGTTTCAAAGAGCTAGCACAAAACGTGTTTGATTTAGAGTTCCAACTACATGTATCCATATAGGAGAAAACAGAGTGAAACCTAAAAATGAAAACGGTTACTGCAAAGGAACGGTTTAACCTAGAAGAAGGAAATTTGGTGAGCCAAGTGGGACTGGTGTACTGATCATTACCAGCAAGTATCATCAAGTTTG
>NW_027552545.1:0-74798 GCF_045843805.1 Urocitellus parryii | reverse complement strand
GTAGTTCCAAGTTCTATCGCTATGGTTTGTGTGCTATTGAAGTAGCCCCAAGCAGAGAGTGACGAGAATCCCTTTCATAGAAAGGCGTTGCCAGGCTTCCAAAAAACTGCGAGTTTCCTGAAATCTCAGCAAACATTTTTTCACCCAGTCTTGATGATACTGCCATTTAATGATCAGTACACCAATCCCACTTGGCTCACCAAATGTCGTTCTTCTAGGTTAAACCGTTCCTTTGCAGTAATCGTTTTCATATTTAGGTTTCACTCTGTTTTCTCCTATATGGATACATGTAGTTGGAACTCTAAATCAAACACGGTTTGTGCTAGCTCTTTGAAACTTGGCACAATAATATAGTTCCAAGTTCTATCCCTATGGTTTGTGTGCTATTGAAGTAGCCCCAAGCAGAGACTGACGAGAATCCCTTTCATTGAAAGGGGTTGCCAAGCTTTCAAAAAACTACGAGTTTCCTGAAATCTCAGCTAACATTTTTTCACCCAATCTTGATGATACTTCCATTTAATGATCAGTACACCAATCCACCTTGGCTCACCAAATTTCATTCTTCTAGGTTAAACCGTTCCTTTGCAGTAACCATTTTCATGTTTAGGTTTCACTCTGTTTTCTCCTATATAGATACATGTAGTTGGAACTCTAAATCAAACACGGTTTGTGCTAGCTCTTTGAAACTTGGCACAATAATGTAGTTCCAAGTTCTATCGCTACGGTTTGTGTGCTATTGAAGTAGCCCCAAGCAGAGACTGACGAGAATCCCTTTCATTGAAAGGGGTTGCCAAGCTTCCAAAAAACTACGAGTTTCCAGAAATCTCAGCAAACATTTTTGCACCCAATCTTGATGATACTTCCATTTAATGATCAGTACACCAATCCCACTTGGCTCACCAAATTTCGTTCTTCTAGGTTTAATCGTTCCTTTGCAGTAACCGTTTTCATGTTTAGGTTTCACTCTGTTTTCTCCTATATAGATACGTGTAGTTGGAACTCTAAATCAAACACGGTTTGTGCTAGCTTTTGAAACTTGGCACAATAATGTAGTTCCAAGTTCTATCGCTATGGTTTGTGTGCTATTGAAGTAGCCCCAAGCAGAGACTGACGAGAATCCCTTTCATTGAAAGGGGTTGCCAAGCTTACAAAAAACTGCGAGTTTCCTGAAATCTCAGCAAACATTTTTTCACCCAATCTTGATGATACTTGCAGGTAGTGATCAGTACATGAATCCCACTTGGCTCACTAAATTTCGTTCTTCTAGGTTAAACCGTTCCTTTGCAGTAACCCTTTTCATGTTTAGGTTTCACTCTGTTTTCTCCTATATGGATACATGTAGTTGGAACTCTAAATCAAACACGGTTTGTGCTAGCTCTTTGAAACTTAGCACAATAATGTAGTTCCAAGTACTGTCGCTATGATTTGTGTGCTTTTGAAGTAGCCCCAAGCAGAGACTGACGAGAATCCCTTTCATTGAAAGGGGTTATCAAGCTTCCAAAAAACTACGAGTTTCCTGAAATCTCAGCAAACATTTTTTCACCCAATCTTGATGATACTTGCAGGTAGTGATCAGTACACGAATCCCACTTGGCTCACCAAAATTCGTTGTTCTAGGTTAAACCGTTCCTTTGCAATAACCGTTTTCATGTTTAGGTTTCACTCTGTTTTCTCCTATATGGATACATGTAGTTGGAATTCTAAATCAAACACGGTTTGTGCTAGCTCTTTGAAACTTGGCACAATAATGTAGTTCCAAGTTCTATCGCTATGGTTTGTGTGCTATTGAAGTAGCCCCAAGCAGAGACTGACGAGAATCCCTTTCATTGAAAGGGGTTGCCAAGCTTCCAAAAAACTACGAGTTTCCTGAAATCTCAGCAAACATTTTTTCACCCAATCTTGATGATACTTCCATTTAATGATCAGTACACCAATCCCACTTGGCTCACCAAATTTCGTTCTTCTAGGTTAAACTGTTCCTTTGCAGTAACCGTTTTCATGTTTTGATTTCACTCTGTTTTCTCCTATATGGATACATGTAGTTGGAACTCTAAATCAAACACGGTTTGTGCTAGCTCTTTGAAACTTGGCACAATAATGTAGTTCCAAGTTCTATCGCTATGGTTTGTGTGCTATTGAAGTAGCCCCAAGCAGAGACTGACGAGAATCCCTTTCATTGAAAGGGGTTGCCAAGCTTCCAAAAAACTACGAGTTTCCTGAAATCTCAGCAAACATTTTTTCACCCAACCTTGATGATACTTCTATTTAATGATCAGTACACCAATCCCACTTGGCTCACCAAATTTCATTCTTCTAGGTTAAACCGTTCCTTTGCAGTAACTGTTTTCATGTTTAGGTTTCACTCTGTTTTCTCCTATATGGATACATGTAGTTGGAAATCTAAATCAAACACGGTTTGTGCTAGCTCTTTGAAACTTGCCACAATAATGTAGGTCCAAGTTCTATCGCTATGGTTTGTGTGGTATTGAAGTAGCCCCAAGCAGAGACTGACGAGAATCCCTTTCATTGAAAGGGGTTGCCAAGCTTCCAAAACACTACGAGTTTCCTGAAATCTCAGCAAACATTTTTTCACCCAATCTTGATGATACTTCTATTTAATAATCAGTACACCAATCCCACTTGGCTCACCAAATTTCGTTCTTCTAGGTTAAACCGTTCCTTTGCAGTAACCGTTTTCATGTTTAGGTTTCACTCTGTTTTCTCCTATATGGATACATGTAGTAGGAACTCTAAATCAAACACTGTTTGTGCTAGCTCTTTGAAACTTGGCACAATAATGTAGTTCCAAGTTCTATCTCTATGGTTTGTGTGCTATTGAAGTAGCCCCAAGCAGAGACTGACGAGAATCCCTTTCATAGAAAGGGGTTGCCAGGCTTCCAAAAAACTGCGAGTATCCTGAAATCTCAGCAAACATTTTTTCACCCAGTCTTGATGATACTTCCATTTAATGATCAGTACACCAATCCCACTTGGCTCACCAAATTTCGTTCTTCTAGGTTAAACTGTTCCTTTGCAGTAACCGTTTTCATGTTTAGGTTTCACTCTGTTTTCTCCTATATAGATACGTGTAGTTGGAACTCTAAATCAAACACGGTTTGTGCTAGCTCTTTGAAACTTGGCACAATAATGTAGGTTCAAGTTCTATCGCTATGGTTTGTGTGCTATTGAAGTAGCCCCAAGCAGAGACTGACGAGAATCCCTTTCATTGAAAGGGGTTGCCAAGCTTCCAAAAAACTGCGAGTTTCCTGAAATCTCAGCAAACATTTTTTCACCCAATCTTGATGATACTTCTATTTAATGATCAGTACACCAATCCCACTTGGCTCAACAAATTTCGTTCTTCTAGGTTAAACTGTTCCTTTGCAGTAACCGTTTTCATGTTTAGGTTTCACTCTGTTTTCTCCTATATGGATACATGTAGTTGGAACTCTAAATCAAACACGGTTTGTGCTAGCTCTTTGAAACTTGGCACAATAATGTAGTTCCAAGTTCTATCGCTATGGTTTGTGTGCTATTGAAGTAGCCCCAAGCAGAGACTGACGAGAATCCCTTTCATTGAAAGGGGTTGCCAAGCTTCCAAAACACTACGAGTTTCCTGAAATCTCAGCAAACATTTTTTCACCCAATCTTGATGATACTTGCAGGTAGTGATCAGTACACGAATCCCACTTGGCTCACCAAATTTCGTTCTTCTATGTTAAACCGTTCCTTTGCAGTAACTGTTTTCATGTTTAGGTTTCACTCTGTTTTCTCCTATATGGATACATGTAGTTGGAACTCTAAATCAAACACGGTTTGTGCTAGCTCTTTGAAACTTGGCACAATAATGTAGTTCCAAGTTCTATCGCTATGGTTTGTGTGCTATTGAAGTAGCCCCAAGCAGAGACTGACGAGAATCCCTTTCATTGAAAGGGGTTGCCAAGCTTCCAAAAAACTACGAGTTTCCTGAAATCACAGCAAACATTTTTGCACCCAATCTTGATGATACTTCCATTTAATGATCAGTACACCAATCCCACTTGGCTCACCAAATTTCGTTCTTCTAGGTTAAACCGTTCCTTTGCAGGAACTGTTTTCATGTTTAGGTTTCACTCTGTTTTCTCCTATATGGATACATGGAGTAGGAACTCTAAATCAAACACGGTTTGTGCTAGCTCTTTGAAACTTGGCACAATAATGTAGTTCCAAGTTCTATCGCTATGGTTTGTGTGCTATTGAAGTAGCCCCAAGCAGAGACTGACGAGAATCCCTTTCATAGAAAGGGGTTGCCAGGCTTCCAAAAAATTGCGAGTATCCTGAAATCTCAGCAAACATTTTTTCACCCAGTCTTGATGATACTTCCATTTAATGATCAGTACACCAATCCCACTTGGCTCACCAAATTTCGTTCTTCTAGGTTAAACTGTTCCTTTGCAGTAACCGTTTTCATGTTTAGGTTTCACTCTGTTTTCTCCTATATAGATACGTGTAGTTGGAACTCTAAATCAAACACGGTTTGTGCTAGCTCTTTGAAACTTGGCACAATAATGTAGTTCCAAGTTCTATCGCTATGGTTTGTGTGCTATTGAAGTAGCCCCAAGCAGAGACTGACGAGAATCCCTTTCATTGAAAGGGGTTGCCAAGCTTCCAAAAAACTACGAGTTTCCTGAAATCTCAGCAAACATTTTTTCACCCAATCTTGATGATACTTCCATTTAATGATCAGTACACCAATCCCACTTGGCTCACCAAATTTCGTTCTTCTAGGTTAAACCGTTCCTTTGCAGTAACCATTTTCATGTTTAGGTTTCACTCTGTTTTCTCCTATATGGATACATGTATTTGGAACTCTAAATCAAACACGGTTTGTGCTAGCTCTTTGAAACTTGGCACAATAATGTAGTTCCAAGTTCTATCGCTATGGTTTGTGTGCTATTGAAGTAGCCCCAAGCAGAGACTGACGAGAATCCCTTTCATTGAAAGGGGTTGCCAAGCTTCCAAAAAACTGCGAGTTTCCTGAAATCTCAGCAAACATTTTTTCACCCAATCTTGATGATACTTCTATTTAATGATCAGTACACCAATCCCACTTGGCTCACCAAATTTCGTTCTTCTAGGTTAAACTGTTCCTTTGCAGTAACCGTTTTCATGTTTAGGTTTCACTCTGTTTTCTCCTATATGGATACATGTAGTTGGAACTCTAAATCAAACACGGTTTGTGCTAGCTCGTTGAAACTTGGCAAAATAATGTAGTTCCAAGTTCTATCGCTATGGTTTGTGTGCTATTGAAGTAGCCCCAAGCAGAGACTGACGAGAATCCCTTTCATTGAAAGGGGTTGCCAAGCTTCCAAAAAACTACGAGTTTCCTGAAATCTCAGCAAACATTTTTTCACCCAATCTTGATGATACTTGCAGGTAGTGATCAGTACACGAATCCCACTTGGCTCACCAAATTTCGTTCTTCTATGTTAAACCGTTCCTTTGCAGTAACCGTTTTCATGTTTAGGTTTCACTCTGTTTTCTCCTATATGGATACATGTAGTTGGAAATCTAAATCAAACACGGTTTGTGCTAGCTCTTTGAAACTTGGCACAATAATGTAGTTTCATGATCTATCGCTAGTGGTTGTGTGCTATTGAAGTATCCCCAAGCAGAGACTGACGAGAATCCCTTTCATTGAAAGGGGTTGCCAAGCTTCCAAAAAACTACGAGTTTCCAGAAATCTCAGCAAACATTTTTTCACCCAATCTTGATGATACTTCCATTTAATGATCAGTACATCAATCCCAATTGGCTCACCAAATTTCGTTCTTCTAGGTTAAACCGTTCCTTTGCAGTAACCGTTTTCATGTTTAGGTTTCACTCTGTTTTCTCCTATATGGATACATGTAGTTGGAAATCTAAATCAAACATGGTTTGTGCTAGCTCTTTGAAACTTGGCACAATAATGTAGTTCCAAGTTCTATCGCTATGGTTTGTGTGCTATTGAAGTAGCCCCAAGCAGAGACTGACGAGAATCCCTTTCATTGAAAGGGGTTGCCAAGCTTCCAAAAAACTACGAGTTTCCTGAAATCTCAGCAAACATTTTTTCACCCAATCTTGATGATACTTCCATTTAATGATCAGTACACGAATCCCACTTTGGTCACCAAATTTCGTTCTTCTAGGTTAAAACGTTCCTTTGCAGTAACCGTTTTCATGTTTAGGTTTCACTCTGTTTTCTCCTATATAGATACGTGTAGTTGGAACTCTAAATCAAACACGGTTTGTGCTAGCTCTTTGAAACTTGGCACAATAATGTAGTTCCAAGTTCTATCGCTATGGTTTGTGTGCTATTGAAGTAGCCCCAAGCAGAGACTGACGAGAATCCCTTTCATTGAAAGGGGATATCAAGCTTCCAAAAAACTACGAGTTTCCTGAAATCTCAGCAAACATTTTTTCACCCAATCTTGATGATACTTGCAGGTAGTGATCAGTACACGAATCCCAGTTGGCTCACCAAATTTCGTTCTTCTAGGTTAAACCGTTCCATTGCAGTAACCATTTTCATGTTTAGGTTTCACTCTGTTTTCTCCTATATGGATACATGTAGTTGGAACTCTAAATCAAACACGGTTTGTGCTAGCTCTTTGAAACTTGGCACAATAATGTAGTTCCAAGTTCTATCGCTATGGTTTGTGTGCTATTGAACTAGCCCCAAGCAGAGACTGACGAGAATCCCTTTCATAGAAAGGGGTTGCCAGGCTTCCAAAAAACTGCGAGTTTCCTGAAATCTCAGCAAACATTTTTTCACCCTATATTGATGATACTTCCATTTAATGATCAGTACACCAATCCCACTTGGTTCACCAAATTTCGTTCTTCTAGGTTAAACCGTTCCTTTGCAGTAATCGTTTTCATATTTAGGTTTCACTCTGTTTTCTCCTATATAGATACATGTAGTTGGAACTCTAAATCAAACACGGTTTGTGCTAGCTCTTTGAAACTTGGCACAATAA
The DNA here is from genome assembly GCF_045843805.1 of Urocitellus parryii. Taxonomy (NCBI): domain Eukaryota; kingdom Metazoa; phylum Chordata; class Mammalia; order Rodentia; family Sciuridae; genus Urocitellus; species Urocitellus parryii. The sequence continues at coordinate 67,800 of NW_027552545.1, read as the reverse complement.
TGTAGTTTCATGATCTTTCGCTAGGGTTTGTGTGCTATTGAAGTAGCCCTAAGCAGAGACTGACGAGAATCCCTTTCAATGAAAGGGGTTGCCAAGCTTTCAAAAAACTACGAGTTTCCTGAAATCTCAGCAAACAATTTTTCACCCAATTTTGATGATACTTCTATTTAATGATCAGTACACCAATCCCACTTGGCTCACCAAATTTCGTTCTTCTAGGTTAAACCGTTCCTTTGCAGTAACCGTTTTCATGTTTAGGTTTCACTCTGTTTTCTCCTATATGGATACATGTAGTTGGAACTCTAAAACAAACACGGTTTGTGCTAGCTCTTTGAAACTTGGCACAATAATGTAGTTCCAAGTTCTATGGCTATGGTTTGTGTGCTATTGAAGTAGCCCCAAGCAGAGACTGACGAGAATCCCTTTCATTGAAAGGCGTTGCCAGGCTTCCAAAAAACTGCGAGTTTCCTGAAATCTCAGCAAACATTTTTTCACCCAGTCTTGATGATACTTCCATTTAATGATCAGTACACGAATCCCACTTGGCTCACCAAATTTCGTTCTTCTAGGTTAAACCGTTCCTTTGCAGTAACCGTTTTCATGTTTAGGTTTCACTCTGTTTTCTCCTATATGGATACATGTAGTTGGAACTCTAAATCAAACACGGTTTGTGCTAGCTCTTTGAAACTTGGCACAATAATGTAGTTCCAAGTTCTATGGCTATGGTTTGTGTGCTATTGAAGTAGCCCCAAGCAGATACTGACGAGAATCCCTTTCATTGAAAGGGGTTGCCAAGCTTCCAAAAAACTACCAGTTTCCTGAAATCTCAGCAAACATTTTTTCACCCAATCTTGATGATACTTCCATTTAATGATCAGTACACCAATCCCACTTGGCTCACCAAATTTCGTTCTTCTAGGTTAAACCGTTCCTTTGCAGTAACCGTTTTCATGTTTAGGTTTCACTCTGTTTTCTCCTATATGGATACATGTAGTTGGAACTCTAAATCAAACATGGTTTGTGCTAGCTCTTTGAAACTTGGCACAATAATGTAGTTCCAAGTTCTATCGCTATGGTTTGTGTGCTATTGAAGTAGCCCCAAGCAGAGACTGACGAGAATCCCTTTCATAGAAAGGCGTTGCCAGGCTTCCAAAAAACTGGGAGTTTCCTGAAATCACAGCAAACATTTTTTCACCCAGTCTTGATGATACTTCCATTTAATGATCAGTACACCATTCCCACTTGGCTCACCAAATTTCGTTCTTCTAGGTTAAACTGTTCCTTTGCAGTAACCGTTTTCATGTTTACGTTTCACTCTGTTTTCTCCTATATGGATACATGTAGTTGGAACTCTAAATCAAACACGGTTTGTGCTAGCTCTTTGAAACTTGGCACAATAATGTAGTTCCAAGTTCTATCGCTATGGTTTGTGTGCTATTGAAGTAGCCCCAAGCAGAGACTGACGAGAATCCCTTTCATTGAAAGGGGTTGCCAAGCTTCCAAAAAACTGCGAGTTTCCTGAAATCTCAGCAAACATTTTTTCACCCAATCTTGATGATACTTCTATTTAATGATCAGTACACCAATCCCACTTGGCTCACCAAATTTCGTTCTTCTAGGTTAAACCGTTCCTTTGCAGTAACTGTTTTCATGTTTAGGTTTCACTCTGTTTTCTCCTATATGGATACATGTAGTTGGAACTCTAAATCAAACACGGTTTGTGCTAGCTCTTTGAAAATTGGCACAATAATGTAGTTCCAAGTTCTATCGCTATGGTTTGTGTGCTATTGAAGTAGCCCCAAGCAGAGACTGACGAGAATCCCTTTCATTGAAAGGGGTTGCCAAGCTTCCAAAAAACTGCGAGTTTCGGAAATCTCAGCAAACATTTTTTCACCCAATCTTGATGATACTTCTATTTAATGATCAGTACACCAATCCCACTTGGCTCACCAAATTTCGTTCTTCTAGGTTAAACCGTTCCTTTGCAGTAACCGTTTTCATGTTTAGGTTTCACTCTGTTTTCTCCTATATGGATACATGTAGTTGGAACTCTAAATCAAACACGGTTTGTGCTAGCTCATTGAAACTTGGCACAATAATGTAGTTCCAAGTTCTATCGCTATGGTTTGTGTGCTATTGAAGTAGCCCCAAGCAGAGACTAACGAGAATCCCTTTCATTGAAAGGGGTTGCCAGGCTTCCAAAAAACTGCGAGTTTCCTGTAATCTCAGCAAACATTTTTTCACCCAATCTTGATGATACTTCCATTTAATGATCAGTACAAAATCCCACTTGGCTCACCAAATTTCGTTCTTCTACGTTAAACCGTTCCTTTGCAGTAACTGTTTTCATGTTTAGGTTTCACTCTGTTTTCTCCTATATGGATACATGTAGTTGGAACTCTAAATCAAACACGGTTTGTGCTAGCTCTTTGAAACATGGCACAATAATGTAGTTCCAAGTTCTATGGCTATGGTTTGTGTGCTATTGAAGTAGCCCCAAGCAGATACTGACGAGAATCCCTTTCATTGAAAGGGGTTTCCAAGCTTCCAAAAAACTACGAGTTTCCTGAAATCTCAGCAAACATTTTTTCACCCAATCTTGATGATACTTCCATTTAATGATAAGTACACCAATCCCACTTGGCTCACCAAATTTCGTTCTTCTAGGTTAAGCCGTTCCTTTGCAGTAACCGTTTTCATGTTTAGGTTTCACTCTGTTTTCTCCTATATGGATACGTGTAGTTGGAACTCTAAATCAAACACGGTTTGTGCTAGCTCTTTGAAACTTGGCACAATAATGTAGTTCCAAGTTCTATCGCTATGGTTTGTGTGCTATTGAAGTAGCCCCAAGCAGAGACTGACGAGAATCCCTTTCATTGAAAGGTTATATCAAGCTTCCAAAAAACTACGAGTTTCCTGAAATCTCAGCAAACATTTTTTCACCCAATCTTGATGATACTTGCAGGTAGTGATCAGTACACGAATCCCAGTTGGCTCACCAAATTTCGTTCTTCTAGGTTAAACCGTTCCTTTGCAGTAACCATTTTCATGTTTAGGTTTCACTCTGTTTTCTCCTATATGGATACATGTAGTTGGAACTCTAAATCAAACACGGTTTGTGCTAGCTCTTTGAAACTTGGCACAATAATGTAGTTCCAAGTTCTATCGCTATGGTTTGTGTGCTATTGAACTAGCCCCAAGCAGAGACTGACGAGAATCCCTTTCATAGAAAGGGGTTGCCAGGCTTCCAAAAAACTGCGAGTTTCCTGAAATCTCAGCAAATATTTTTTCACCCAATCTTGATGATACTTCCATTTAATGATCAGTACACCAATCCCACTTGGTTCACCAAATTTCGTTCTTCTAGGTTAAACCGTTCCTTTGCAGTAATCGTTTTCATATTTAGGTTTCACTCTGTTTTCTCCTATATAGATACATGTAGTTGGAACTCTAAATCAAACACGGTTTGTGCTAGCTCTTTGAAACTTGGCACAATAATGTAGTTTCATGATCTTTCGCTAGGGTTTGTGTGCTATTGAAGTAGCCCTAAGCAGAGACTGACGAGAATCCCTTTCAATGAAAGGGGTTGCCAAGCTTTCAAAAAACTACGAGTTTCCTGAAATCTCAGCAAACAATTTTTCACCCAATCTTGATGATACTTCTATTTAATGATCAGTACACCAATCCCACTTGGCTCACCAAATTTCGTTCTTCTAGGTTAAACCGTTCCTTTGCAGTAACCGTTTTCATGATTAGGTTTCACTCTGTTTTCTCCTATATGGATACATGTAGTTGGAACTCTAAAACAAACACGGTTTGTGCTAGCTCTTTGAAACTTGGCACAATAATGTAGTTCCAAGTTCTATGGCTATGGTTTGTGTGCTATTGAAGTAGCCCCAAGCAGAGACTGACGAGAATCCCTTTCATTGAAAGGCGTTGCCAGGCTTCCAAAAAACTGCGAGTTTCCTGAAATCTCAGCAAACATTTTTTCACCCAGTCTTGATGATACTTCCATTTAATGATCAGTACACGAATCCCACTTGGCTCACCAAATTTCGTTCTTCTAGGTTAAACCGTTCCTTTGCAGTAACCGTTTTCATGTTTAGGTTTCACTCTGTTTTCTCCTATATGGATACATGTAGTTGGAACTCTAAATCAAACACGGTTTGTGCTAGCTCTTTGAAACTTGGCACAATAATGTAGTTCCAAGTTCTATGGCTATGGTTTGTGTGCTATTGAAGTAGCCCCAAGCAGATACTGACGAGAATCCCTTTCATTGAAAGGGGTTGCCAAGCTTCCAAAAAACTACCAGTTTCCTGAAATCTCAGCAAACATTTTTTCACCCAATCTTGATGATACTTCCATTTAATGATCAGTACACCAATCCCACTTGGCTCACCAAATTTCGTTCTTCTAGGTTAAACCGTTCCTTTGCAGTAACCGTTTTCATGTTTAGGTTTCACTCTGTTTTCTCCTATATGGATACATGTAGTTGGAACTCTAAATCAAACATGGTTTGTGCTAGCTCTTTGAAACTTGGCACAATAATGTAGTTCCAAGTTCTATCGCTATGGTTTGTGTGCTATTGAAGTAGCCCCAAGCAGAGACTGACGAGAATCCCTTTCATAGAAAGGCGTTGCCAGGCTTCCAAAAAACTGGGAGTTTCCTGAAATCACAGCAAACATTTTTTCACCCAGTCTTGATGATACTTCCATTTAATGATCAGTACACCAATCCCACTTGGCTCACCAAATTTCGTTCTTCTAGGTTAAACTGTTCCTTTGCAGTAACCGTTTTCATGTTTACGTTTCACTCTGTTTTCTCCTATATGGATACATGTAGTTGGAACTCTAAATCAAACACGGTTTGTGCTAGCTCTTTGAAACTTGGCACAATAATGTAGTTCCAAGTTCTATCGCTATGGTTTGTGTGCTATTGAAGTAGCCCCAAGCAGAGACTGACGAGAAATCCTTTCATTGAAAGGGGTTGCCAAGCTTCCAAAAAACTGCGAGTTTCCTGAAATCTCAGCAAACATTTTTTCACCCAATCTTGATGATACTTCCATTTAATGATCAGTACACCAATCCCACTTGGCTCACCAAATTTCGTTCTTCTAGGTTAAACTGTTCCTTTGCAGTAACCGTTTTCATGTTTAGGTTTCACTCTGTTTTCTCCTATATGGATACATGTAGTTGGAACTCTAAATCAAACACGGTTTGTGCTAGCTCTTTGAAAATTGGCACAATAATGTAGTTCCAAGTTCTATCGCTATGGTTTGTGTGCTATTGAAGTAGCCCCAAGCAGAGACTGACGAGAATCCCTTTCATTGAAAGGGGTTGCCAAGCTTCCAAAAAACTGCGAGTTTCGGAAATCTCAGCAAACATATTTTCACCCAATCTTGATGATACTTCTATTTAATGATCAGTACACCAATCCCACTTGGCTCACCAAATTTCGTTCTTCTAGGTTAAAGCGTTCCTTTGCAGTAACCGTTTTCATGTTTAGGTTTCACTCTGTTTTCTTCTATAATGATACATGTAGTTGGAACTCTAAATCAAACACGGTTTGTGCTAGCTCATTGAAACTTGGCACAATAATGTAGTTCCAAGTTCTATCGCTATGGTTTGTGTGCTATTGAAGTAGCCCCAAGCAGAGACTAACGAGAATCCCTTTCATTGAAAGGGGTTGCCAGGCTTCCAAAAAACTGCGAGTTTCCTGTAATCTCAGCAAACATTTTTTCACCCAATCTTGATGATACTTCCATTTAATGATCAGTACAAAATCCCACTTGGCTCACCAAATTTCGTTCTTCTACGTTAAACCGTTCCTTTGCAGTAACTGTTTTCATGTTTAGGTTTCACTCTGTTTTCTCCTATATGGATACATGTAGTTGGAACTCTAAATCAAACACGGTTTGTGCTAGCTCTTTGAAACATGGCACAATAATGTAGTTCCAAGTTCTATGGCTATGGTTTGTGTGCTATTGAAGTAGCCCCAAGCAGATACTGACGAGAATCCCTTTCATTGAAAGGGGTTTCCAAGCTTCCAAAAAACTACGAGTTTCCTGAAATCTCAGCAAACATTTTTTCACCCAATCTTGATGATACTTCCATTTAATGATAAGTACACCAATCCCACTTGGCTCACCAAATTTCGTTCTTCTAGGTTAAGCCGTTCCTTTGCAGTAACCGTTTTCATGTTTAGGTTTCACTCTGTTTTCTCCTATATGGATACGTGTAGTTGGAACTCTAAATCAAACACGGTTTGTGCTAGCTCTTTGAAACTTGGCACAATAATGTAGTTCCAAGTTCTATCGCTATGGTTTGTGTGCTATTGAACTAGCCCCAAGCAGAGACTGACGAGAATCCCTTTCATAGAAAGGGGTTGCCAGGCTTCCAAAAAACTACGAGTTTCCTGAAATCTCAGGAAACATTTTTTCACCCAGTCTTGATGATACTTCCATTTAATGATCAGTACACGAATCCCACTTGGCTCACCAAATTTCGTTCTTCTAGGTTAAACCGTTCCTTTGCAGTAACCGTTTTCATGTTTAGGTTTCACTCTGTTTTCTCCTATATGGATACATGTAGTTGGAACTCTAAATCAAACACGGTTTCTGCTAGCTCTTTGAAACTTGGCACAATAATGTAGTTCCAAGTTCTATGGCTATGGTTTGTGTGCTATTGAAGTAGCCCCAAGCAGATACTGACGAGAATCCCTTTCATTGAAAGGGGTTGCCAAGCTTCCAAAAAACTACCAGTTTCCTGAAATCTCAGCAAACATTTTTTCACCCAATCTTGATGATACTTCCATTTAATGATCAGTACACCAATCCCACTTGGCTCACCAAATTTCGTTCTTCTAGGTTAAACCGTTCCTTTGCAGTAACCGTTTTCATGTTTAGGTTTCACTCTGTTTTCTCCTATATGGATACATGTAGTTGGAAATCTAAATCAAACATGGTTTGTGCTAGCTCTTTGAAACTTGGCACATTAATGTAGTTCCAAGTTCTATCGCTATGGTTTGTTTGCTATTGAAGTAGCCCCAAGCAGAGACTGACGAGAATCACTTTCATTGAAAGTGGTTGTAGGCTTCCAAAAAACTGCGAGTTTCCTGAAATCTCAGCAAACATTTTTTCACCCAATCTTGATGATACTTCCATTTAATGATCAGTACACCAATCCCACTTGGCTCACCAAATTTCGTTCTTCTAGGTTAAAACGTTCCTTTGCAGTAACCGTTTTCATGTTTAGGTTTCACTCTGTTTTCTCCTATATAGATACGTGTAGTTGGAACTCTAAATCAAACACGGTTTGTGCTAGCTCTTTGAAACTTGGCACAATAATGTAGTTCCAAGTTCTATCGCTATGGTTTGTGTGCTATTGAAGTAGCCCCAAGCAGAGACTGACGAGAATCCCTTTCATTGAAAGGGGATATCAAGCTTCCAAAAAACTACGAGTTTCCTGAAATCTCAGCAAACATTTTTTCACCCAATCTTGATGATACTTGCAGGTAGTGATCAGTACACGAATCCCAGTTGGCTCACCAAATTTCGTTCTTCTAGGTTAAACCGTTCCTTTGCAGTAACCATTTTCATGTTTAGGTTTCACTCTGTTTTCTCCTATATGGATACATGTAGTTGGAACTCTGAATCAAACACGGTTTGTGCTAGCTCTTTGAAACTTGGCACAATAATGTAGTTCCATGTTCTATCGCTATGGTTTGTGTGCTATTGAACTAGCCCCAAGCAGAGACTGACGAGAATCCCTTTCATAGAAAGGGGTTGCCAGGCTTCCAAAAAACTGCGAGTTTCCTGAAATCTCAGCAAACATTTTTTCACCCAATCTTGATGATACTTCCATTTAATGATCAGTACACCAATCCCACTTGGCTCACCAAATTTCGTTCTTCTAGGTTAAACCGTTCCTTTGCAGTAATCGTTTTCATATTTAGGTTTCACTCTGTTTTCTCCTATATAGATACATGTAGTTGGAACTCTAAATCAAACACGGTTTGTGCTAGCTCTTTGAAACTTGGCACAATAATGTAGTTTCATGATCTTTCGCTAGGGTTTGTGTGCTATTGAAGTAGCCCTAAGCAGAGACTGACGAGAATCCCTTTCAATGAAAGGGGTTGCCAAGCTTTCAAAAAACTACGAGTTTCCTGAAATCTCAGCAAACAATTTTTCACCCAATCTAGATGATACTTGCATGTAGTGATCAGTACACGAATCCCACTTGGCTCACTAAATTTCGTTCTTCTAGGTTAAACCGTTCCATTGCAGTAACCGTTTTCATGATTAGGTTTCACTCTGTTTTCTCCTATATGGATACATGTAGTTGGAACTCTAAAACAAACACGGTTTGTGCTAGCTCTTTGAAACTTGGCACAATAATGTAGTTCCAAGTTCTATGGCTATGGTTTGTGTGCTATTGAAGTAGCCCCAAGCAGAGACTGACGAGAATCCCTTTCATAGAAAGGCGTTGCCAGGCTTCCAAAAAACTGCGAGTTTCCTGAAATCTCAGCAAACATTTTTTCACCCAGTCTTGATGATACTTCCATTTAATGATCAGTACACGAATCCCACTTGGCTCACCAAATTTCGTTCTTCTAGGTTAAACCGTTCCTTTGCAGTAACCGTTTTCATGTTTAGGTTTCACTCTGTTTTCTCCTATATGGATACATGTAGTTGGAACTCTAAATCAAACACGGTTTGTGCTAGCTCTTTGAAACTTGGCACAATAATGTAGTTCCAAGTTCTATGGCTATGGTTTGTGTGCTATTGAAGTAGCCCCAAGCAGATACTGACGAGAATCCCTTTCATTGAAAGGGGTTGCCAAGCTTCCAAAAAACTACCAGTTTCCTGAAATCTCAGCAAACATTTTTTCACCCAATCTTGATGATACTTCCATTTAATGATCAGTACACCAATCCCACTTGGCTCACCAAATTTCGTTCTTCTAGGTTAAACCGTTCCTTTGCAGTAACCGTTTTCATGTTTAGGTTTCACTCTGTTTTCTCCTATATGGATACATGTAGTTGGAACTCTAAATCAAACATGGTTTGTGCTAGCTCTTTGAAACTTGGCACAATAATGTAGTTCCAAGTTCTATCGCTATGGTTTGTGTGCTATTGAAGTAGCCCCAAGCAGAGACTGAAGAGAATCCCTTTCATAGAAAGGCGTTGCCAGGCTTCCAAAAAACTGGGAGTTTCCTGAAATCACAGCAAACATTTTTTCACCCAGTCTTGATGATACTTCCATTTAATGATCAGTACACCAATCCCACTTGGCTCACCAAATTTCGTTCTTCTAGGTTAAACTGTTCCTTTGCAGTAACCGTTTTCATGTTTACGTTTCACTCTGTTTTCTCCTATATGGATACATGTAGTTGGAACTCTAAATCAAACACGGTTTGTGCTAGCTCTTTGAAACTTGGCACAATAATGTAGTTCCAAGTTCTATCGCTATGGTTTGTGTGCTATTGAAGTAGCCCCAAGCAGAGACTGACGAGAATCCCTTTCATTGAAAGGGGATATCAAGCTTCCAAAAAACTACGAGTTTCCTGAAATCTCAGCAAACATTTTTTCACCCAATCTTGATGATACTTGCAGGTAGTGATCAGTACACGAATCCCAGTTGGCTCACCAAATTTCGTTCTTCTAGGTTAAACCGTTCCTTTGCAGTAACCATTTTCATGTTTAGGTTTCACTCTGTTTTCTCCTATATGGATACATGTAGTTGGAACTCTGAATCAAACACGGTTTGTGCTAGCTCTTTGAAACTTGGCACAATAATGTAGTTCCATGTTCTATCGCTATGGTTTGTGTGCTATTGAACTAGCCCCAAGCAGAGACTGACGAGAATCCCTTTCATAGAAAGGGGTTGCCAGGCTTCCAAAAAACTGCGAGTTTCCTGAAATCTCAGCAAACATTTTTTCACCCAATCTTGATGATACTTCCATTTAATGATCAGTACACCAATCCCACTTGGCTCACCAAATTTCGTTCTTCTAGGTTAAACCGTTCCTTTGCAGTAATCGTTTTCATATTTAGGTTTCACTCTGTTTTCTCCTATATAGATACATGTAGTTGGAACTCTAAATCAAACACGGTTTGTGCTAGCTCTTTGAAACTTGGCACAATAATGTAGTTTCATGATCTTTCGCTAGGGTTTGTGTGCTATTGAAGTAGCCCTAAGCAGAGACTGACGAGAATCCCTTTCAATGAAAGGGGTTGCCAAGCTTTCAAAAAACTACGAGTTTCCTGAAATCTCAGCAAACAATTTTTCACCCAATCTAGATGATACTTGCATGTAGTGATCAGTACACGAATCCCACTTGGCTCACTAAATTTCGTTCTTCTAGGTTAAACCGTTCCATTGCAGTAACCGTTTTCATGATTAGGTTTCACTCTGTTTTCTCCTATATGGATACATGTAGTTGGAACTCTAAAACAAACACGGTTTGTGCTAGCTCTTTGAAACTTGGCACAATAATGTAGTTCCAAGTTCTATGGCTATGGTTTGTGTGCTATTGAAGTAGCCCCAAGCAGAGACTGACGAGAATCCCTTTCATAGAAAGGCGTTGCCAGGCTTCCAAAAAACTGCGAGTTTCCTGAAATCTCAGCAAACATTTTTTCACCCAGTCTTGATGATACTTCCATTTAATGATCAGTACACGAATCCCACTTGGCTCACCAAATTTCGTTCTTCTAGGTTAAACCGTTCCTTTGCAGTAACCGTTTTCATGTTTAGGTTTCACTCTGTTTTCTCCTATATGGATACATGTAGTTGGAACTCTAAATCAAACACGGTTTGTGCTAGCTCTTTGAAACTTGGCACAATAATGTAGTTCCAAGTTCTATGGCTATGGTTTGTGTGCTATTGAAGTAGCCCCAAGCAGATACTGACGAGAATCCCTTTCATTGAAAGGGGTTGCCAAGCTTCCAAAAAACTACCAGTTTCCTGAAATCTCAGCAAACATTTTTTCACCCAATCTTGATGATACTTCCATTTAATGATCAGTACACCAATCCCACTTGGCTCACCAAATTTCGTTCTTCTAGGTTAAACCGTTCCTTTGCAGTAACCGTTTTCATGTTTAGGTTTCACTCTGTTTTCTCCTATATGGATACATGTAGTTGGAACTCTAAATCAAACATGGTTTGTGCTAGCTCTTTGAAACTTGGCACAATAATGTAGTTCCAAGTTCTATCGCTATGGTTTGTGTGCTATTGAAGTAGCCCCAAGCAGAGACTGAAGAGAATCCCTTTCATAGAAAGGCGTTGCCAGGCTTCCAAAAAACTGGGAGTTTCCTGAAATCACAGCAAACATTTTTTCACCCAGTCTTGATGATACTTCCATTTAATGATCAGTACACCAATCCCACTTGGCTCACCAAATTTCGTTCTTCTAGGTTAAACTGTTCCTTTGCAGTAACCGTTTTCATGTTTACGTTTCACTCTGTTTTCTCCTATATGGATACATGTAGTTGGAACTCTAAATCAAACACGGTTTGTGCTAGCTCTTTGAAACTTGGCACAATAATGTAGTTCCAAGTTCTATCGCTATGGTTTGTGTGCTATTGAAGTAGCCCCAAGCAGAGACTGACGAGAATCCCTTTCATTGAAAGGGGTTGCCAAGCTTCCAAAAAACTACGAGTTTCCTGAAATCTCAGCAAACATTTTTTCACCCAATCTTGATGATACTTCCATTTAATGATCAGTACACCAATCCCACTTGGCTCACCAAATTTCGTTCTTCTAGGTTAAACTGTTCCTTTGCAGTAACCGTTTTCATGTTTAGGTTTCACTCTGTTTTCTCCTATATGGATACATGTAGTTGGAACTCTAAATCAAACACGGTTTGTGCTAGCTCTTTGAAACTTGGCACAATAATGTAGTTCCAAGTTCTATCGCTATGGTTTGTGTGCTATTGAAGTAGCCCCAAGCAGAGACTGACGAGAATCCCTTTCATTGAAAGGGGTTGCCAAGCTTCCAAAAAACTGCGAGTTTCGGAAATCTCAGCAAACATTTTTTCACCCAATCTTGATGATACTTCTATTTAATGATCAGTACACCAATCCCACTTGGCTCACCAAATTTCGTTCTTCTAGGTTAAACCGTTCCTTTGCAGTAACCGTTTTCATGTTTAGGTTTCACTCTGTTTTCTCCTATCTGGATACATGTAGTTGGAACTCTAAATCAAACACGGTTTGTGCTAGCTCTTTGAAACTTGGCACAATAATGTAGTTCCAAGTTCTATCGCTATGGTTTGTGTGCTATTGAAGTAGCCCCAAGCAGAGACTAACGAGAATCCCTTTCATTGAAAGGGGTTGCCAGGCTTCCAAAAAACTGCGAGTTTCCTGTAATCTCAGCAAACATTTTTTCACCCAATCTTGATGATACTTCCATTTAATGATCAGTACAAAATCCCACTTGGCTCACCAAATTTCGTTCTTCTAGGTTAAACCGTTCCTTTGCAGTAACTGTTTTCATGTTTAGGTTTCACTCTGTTTTCTCCTATATGGATACATGTAGTTGGAACTCTAAATCAAACCTGGTTTGTGCTAGCTCTTTGAAGCTTGGCACAATAATGTAGTTCCAAGTTCTATCGCTATGGATTGTGTGCTATTGAAGTAGCCCCAAGCAGAGACTGACGAGAATCACTTTCATTAAACGTGGTTGGAGGCTTCCAAAATACTGCGAGTTTCCTGAAATCTCAGCAAACATTTTTTCACCCAATCTTGATGATACTTCCATTTAATGATCAGTACACCAATCCCACTTGGCTCACCAAATGTCGTTCTTCTAGGTTAAACCGTTCCTTTGCAGTAACCGTTTTCATGTTGAGGTTTCACTCTGTTTTCTCCTATATAGATACGTGTAGTTGGAACTCTAAATCAAACACGGTTTGTGCTAGCTCTTTGAAACTTGGCACAATAATGTAGTTCCAAGTTCTGTCGCTTTGATTTGTGTGCTATTGAAGTAGCTCCAAGCAGAGACTGACGAGAATCCCTTTCATTGAAAGGGGATATCAAGCTTCCAAAAAACTACGAGTTTCCTGAAATCTCAGCAAACATTTTTTCACCCAATCTTGATGATACTTGCAGGTAGTGATCAGTACACGAATCCCACTTGGCTCACAAAATTTCGTTCTTCTAGGTTAAACCGTTCCTTTGCAGTGACCGTTTTCATGTTTAGGTTTCACTCTGTTTTCTCCTATATGGATACATGTAGTTGGAACTCTAAATCAAACACGGTTTGTGCTAGCTCTTTGAAACTTGGCACAATAATGTAGTTCCAAGTTCTATGGCTATGGTTTGTGTGCTATTGAAGTAGCCCCAAGCAGAGACTGACGAGAATCCCTTTCATAGAAAGGGGTTGCCAGGCTTCCAAAAAACTACGAGTTTCCTGAAATCTCAGAAACCAATTTTTCACCCAATCTTGATGATACTTGCATGTAGTGATCAGTACACGAATCCCACTTGGCTCACTAAATTTCGTTCTTCTAGGTTAAAACGTTCCTTTGCAGTAACCGTTTTCATGATTAGGTTTCACTCTGTTTTCTCCTATATGGATACATGTAGTTGGAACTCTAAATCAAACACGGTTTGTGCTAGCTCTTTGAAACTTGGCACAATAATGTAGTTCCAAGTTCTATCGCTATGGTTTGTGTGCTATTGAAGTAGCCCCAATCAGAGACTGACGAGAATCCCTTTCATAGAAAGGCGTTGCCAGGCTTCCAAAAAACTGCGAGTTTCCTGAAATCTCAGCAAACATTTTTTCACCCAATCTTGATGATACTTCCATTTAATGATCAGTACACCAATCCCACTTGGCTCACCAAATTTCGTTCTTCTAGGTTAAACCGTTCCTTTGCAGTAATCGTTTTCATATTTAGGTTTCACTCTGTTTTCTCCTATATAGATACATGTAGTTGGAACTCTAAATCAAACACGGTTTGTGCTAGCTCTTTGAAACCTGGCACAATAATGTAGTTTCAAGTTCTATCGCTATGGTTTGTGTGTGCTATTGAAAGTAGCCCCAAGCAGAGACTGACGAGAATCACTTTCATTGAAAGTGGTTGGAGGCTTCCAAAAACTGCGAGTTTCCTGAAATCTCAGCAAACATTTTTCACCCAATCTTGATGATACTTCCATTTAATGATCAGTACACCAATCCCACTTGGCTCACCAAATTTCGTTCTTCTACGTTAACCGTTCCTTTGCAGTAACTGTTTTCATGTTTAGGTTTCACTCTGTTTTCTGCTATATGGATACATGTAGTTGGAACTCTAAATCAAACATGGTTTGTGCTAGCTCTTTGAAGCTTGGCACATTAATGTAGTTCCAAGTTCTATCGCTATGGTTTGTGTGCTATTGAAGTAGCCCCAAGCAGAGACTGACGAGAATCACTTTCATTGAACGTGGTTGGAGGCTTCCAAAAAACTGCGAGTTTCCTGAAATCTCAGCAAACATTTTTTCACCCAATCTTGATGATACTTCCATTTAATGATCAGTACACCAATCCCACTTGGCTCACCAAATTTCGTTTTTCTAGGTTAAACCGTTCCTTTGCAGTAACCGTTTTCATGTTTAGGTTTCACTCTGTTTTCTCCTATATGGATACATGTAGTTGGAACTCTAAATCAAACACGGTTTGTGCTAGCTCTTTGAAACATGGCACAATAATGTAGTTCCAAGTTCTATGGCTATGGTTTGTGTGCTATTGAAGTAGCCCCAAGCAGAGACTGACGAGAATCCCTTTCATTGAAAGGGGATATCAAGCTTCCAAAAAACTACGAGTTTCCTGAAATCTCAGCAAACATTTTTTCACCCAATCTTGATGATACTTGCAGGTAGTGATCAGTACACGAATCCCAGTTGGCTCACCAAATTTCGTTCTTCTAGGTTAAACCGTTCCTTTGCAGTAACCATTTTCATGTTTAGGTTTCACTCTGTTTTCTCCTATATAGATACATGTAGTTGGAACTCTAAATCAAACACGGTTTGTGCTAGCTCTTTGAAACTTGGCACAATAATGTAGTTCCAAGTTCTATCGCTATGGTTTTGTGTGCTATTGAACTAGCCCCAAGCAGAGACTGACGAGAATCCCTTTCATAGAAAGGGGTTGCCAGGCTTCCAGAAAACTGCAGTGTTTCCTGAAATCTCAGCAAACATTTTTTGACCCAATCTTGATGATACTTCCATTTAATGATCAGTACACAATCCCACTTGGCTCACCAAATTTCGTTCTTCTAGGTTAAACCGTTCCTTTGCAGTAATCGTTTTCATATTTAGGTTTCACTCTGTTTTCTCCTATATAGATACATGTAGTTGGAACTCTAAATCAAACACGGTTTGTGCTAGCTCTTTGAAACTTGGCACAATAATGTAGTTTCATGATCTTTCGCTAGGGATTGTGTGCTATTGAAGTAGCCCTAAGCAGAGACTGACGAGAATCCCTTTCAATGAAAGGGGTTGCCAAGCTTCCAAAAAACTACGAGTTTCCTGAAATCTCAGCAAACAATTTTTCACCCAATCTAGATGATACTTGCATGTAGTGATCAGTACACGAATCCCACTTGGCTCACTAAATTCGTTCTTCTAGGTAAACCGTTCCATTGCAGTAACCGTTTTCATGATTAGGTTTCACTCTGTTTTCCTATATGGATACATGTAGTTGGAACTCTAAATCAAACACGGTTTGTGCTAGCTCTTTTGAAACTTGGCACAATAATGTAGTTCCAAGTTCTATGGCTATGGTTTGTGTGCTATTGAAGTAGCCCCAAGCAGATACTGACGAGAATCCATTCATTGAAAGGGGTTGCCAAGCTTCCAAAAAACTACCAGTTTCCTGAAATCTCAGCAAACATTTTTTCACCCAATCTTGATGATACTTCCATTTAATGATCAGTACACCAATCCCACTTGGCTCACCAAATTTCGTTCTTCTAGGTTAAAACGTTCCTTTGCAGTAACCGTTTTCATGTTTAGGTTTCACTCTGTTTTCTCCTATATGGATACATGTAGTTGGAAATCTAAATCAAACATGGTTTGTGCTAGCTCTTTGAATCTTGGCACAATAATGTAGTTCCAAGTTCTATCGCTATGGTTTGTGTGCTATTGAAGTAGCCCCAAGCAGAGACTGACGAGAATCCCTTTCATAGAAAGGCGTTGCCAGGCTTCCAAAAAAACTACGAGTTTCCTGAAATCACAGCAAACATTTTTTCACCCAGTCTTGATGATACTTCCATTTAATGATCAGTACACCTATCCCACTTGGCTCACCAAATTTCGTTCTTCTAGGTTAAACCGTTCCTTTGCAGTAACCGTTTTCATGTTTACGTTTCACTCTGTTTTCTCCTATATGGATACATGTAGTTGGAACTCTAAATCAAACACGGTTTGTGCTAGCTCTTTGAAACTTGGCACAATAATTTAGTTCCAAGTTCTATCGTTATGGTTTGTGTGCTATTGAAGTAGCCCCAAGCAGAGACTGACGAGAATCCCTTTCAGTGAAAGGGGTTGCAAAGCTTCCAAAAAACTACGAGTTTCCTGAAATCTCAGCAAACAAATTTTTCACCCAATCTAGATGATACTTGCATGTAGGGATCAGTACACGAATCCCACTTGGCTCACTAAATTTCGTTCTTCTAGGTTAAACCGTTCCTTTGCAGTAACCGTTTTCATGTTTTGGTTTCACTCTGTTTTCTCCTATATGGATACATGTAGTTGGAACTCTAAATCAAACACGGTTTGTGCTAGCTCTTTGAAACTTGGCACAATAATGTAGTTTCAAGTTCTATCGCTATGGTTTGTGTGCTATTGAAGTAGCCCACAGCAGAGACTGACGAGAATCCCTTTCATTGAAAGGGGTTGCCAAGCTTCCAAAAAACTGCGAGTTTCGGAAATCTCAGCAAACATTTTTCACCCAATCTTGATGATACTTCTATTTAATGATCAGTACACCAATCCCACTTGGCTCACCAAATTTCGTTCTTCTAGTTAAACCGTTCCTTTGCAGTAACTGTTTTCATGTTTAGGTTTCACTCTGTTTTCTCCTATATGGATACATGTAGTTGGAACTCTAAATCAAACCTGGTTTGTGCTAGCTCTTTGAAGCTTGGGCACAATAATGTAGTTCCAAGTTCTATCGCTATGGATTGTGTGCTATTGAAGTAGCCCCAAGCAGAAACTGACGAGAATCACTTTCATTAAACGTGGTTGGAGGCTTCCAAAATACTGCGAGTTTCCTGAAATCTCAGCAAACATTTTTTCACCCAATCTTGATGATACTTCCATTTAATGATCAGTACACCAATCCCACTTGGCTCACCAAATGTCGTTCTTCTAGGTTAAACCGTTCCTTTGCAGTAACCGTTTTCATGTTTAGGTTTCACTCTGTTTTCTCCTATATAGATACGTGTAGTTGGAACTCTAAATCAACACGGTTTGTGCTAGCTCTTTGAAACTTGGCACAATAATGTAGTTCCAAGTTCTGTCGCTATGATTTGTGTGCTATTGATGTAGCCCCAAGCAGAGACTGAGGAGAATCCCTTTCATTGAAAGGGGTTGCCAAGCTTCCAAAAAACTACGAGTTTCCTGAAATCTCAGCAAACATTTTTTCACCCAATCTTGATGATACTTCCATTTAATGATCAGTACACCAATCCCACTTGGCTCACCAAATTTCGTTCTTCTAGGTTAAACCGTTCCTTTGCAGTAACCGTTTTCATGTTTAGGTTTCACTCTGTTTTCTCCTATATGGATACATTTAGTTGGAACTCTAAATCAAACACGGTTTGTGCGAGCTCTTTGAAACTTGGCACAATAATGTAGTTCCAAGTTCTATCGCTATAGTTTGTGTGCTACTGAACTAGCCCCAAGCAGAGACTGAAGAGAATCCCTCTCATAGAAAGGGGTTGCCAGGCTTCCAAAAAACTGCGAGTTTCCTGAAATCTCAGCAAACATTTTTTCACCCAGTCTTGATGATACTTCCATTTAATGATCAGTACACCAATCCCACTTGGCTCACCAAATTTCGTTCTTCTAGGTTAAACTGTTCCTTTGCAGTAACCGTTTTCATGTTTAGGTTTCACTCTGTTTTCTCCTATATAGATACATGTAGTTGGAACTCTAAATCAAACACGGTTTGTGCTAGCTCTTTGAAACTTGGCACAATAATGTAGTTCCAAGTTCTATCGCTATGGTTTGTGTGCTATTGAAGTAGCCCCAAGCAGAGACTGACGAGAATCCCTTTCATTGAAAGGGGCTGCCAAGCTTCCAAAAACTACGAGTTTCCTGAAATCTCAGCAAATATTTTTCACCCAATCTTGATGATATTTCTATTTAATGATCAGAACACCAATCCCACTTGGCTCACCAAATTTCGTTCTTCTAGGTTAAGCCGTTCCCTTTGCAGTAACCGTTTTCATGTTTAGGTTTCACTCTGTTTTCTCCTATATGGATACGTGTAGTTGGAACTCTAAATCAAACACGGTTTGTGCTAGCTCTTTGAAACTTGGCACAATAATGTAGTTCCAAGTACTATCGCTATGGTTTGTGTGCTATTGAACTAGCCCCCAAGCAGAGACTGACGAGAATCCCTTTCATAGAAAGGGGTTGCCAGGCTTCCAAAAAACTACGAGTTTCCTGAAATCAGCAAACATTTTTTCACCCAGTCTTGATGATACTTCCATTTAATGATCAGTACACGAATCCCACTTGGCTCACCAAATTTCGTTCTTCTAGGTTATACCGTTCCTTTGCAGTAACCGTTTTCATGTTTAGGTTCACTCTGTTTTCTCCTATATGGATACATGTAGTTGGAACTCTAAATCAAACACGGTTTGTGCTAGCTCTTTGAAACTTGGCACAATAAATTAGTTCCAAGTTCTATGGCTATGGTTTGTGTGCTATTGAAGTAGCCCCAAGCAGATACTGACGAGAATCCCATTCATTGAAAGGGGTTGCCAAGCTTCCAAAAAACTACCAGTTTCCTGAAATCTCAGCAAACATTTTTTCACCCAATCTTGATGATACTTCCATTTAAAGATCAGTACACCAATCCCACTTGGCTCACCAAATTTCGTTCTTCTAGGTTTAAACCGTTCCTTTGCAGTAACCGTTTTCATGTTAGGTTTCACTCTGTTTTCTCCTACTTGGATACATGTAGTTGGAAATCTAAATCGAACATGGTTTGTGCTAGCTCTTTGAAACTTGGCACAAATAATGTAGTTCCAAGTTCTATCGCTATGGTTTGTGTGCTATTGAAGTAGCCCCAAGCAGAGACTGACGAGAATCCCTTTCATTGAAAGGGGTTGCCAGGCTTCCAAAAAACTACGAGTTTCCTCAAATCTCAGAAACCAATATTTTTCACCCAATCTTGATGATACTTGCATGTAGTGATCAGTACACGAATCCCACTTGGCTCACTAAATTAGGTTCTTCTAGGTTAAAACGTTCCTTTGCAGTAACCGTTTTCATGATTAGGTTTCACTCTGTTTTCTCTTATATGGATACATGTAGTTGGAACTCTAAATCAAACACGGTTTGTGCTAGCTCTTTGAAACTTGGCACAATAATGTAGTTCCAAGTTCTATCGCTATGGTTTGTGTGCTATTGAAGTAGCCCCAAGCAGAGACTGACGAGAATCCCTTTCATAGAAAGGCGTTGCCAGGCTTCCAAAAAACTGCGAGTTTCCTGAAATCTCAGCAAACATTTTTTCACCCAGTCTTGATGATACTTCCATTTAATGATCAGTACACCAATCCCACTTGGCTCACCAAATTTCGTTCTTCTAGGTTAAACCGTTCCTTTGCAGTAATCGTTTTCATATTTAGGTTTCACTCTGTTTTCTCCTATATAGATACATGTAGTTGGAACTCTAAATCAACACGGTTTGTGCTAGCTCTTTGAAACCTGGCACAATAATGTAGTTTCAAGTTCTATCGCTATGGTTTGTGTGCTATTGAAGTAGCCCCAAGCAGAGACTGACGAGAATCACTTTCATTGAAAGTGGTTGGAGGCTTCCAAAAACTGCGAGTTTCCTGAAATCTCAGCAAACATTTTTTCACCCAATCTTGATGATACTTCCATTTAATGATCAGTACACCAATCCCACTTGGCTCACCAAATTTCGTTCTTCTAGGTTAAAACGTTCCTTTGCAGTAACCGTTTTCATGTTTAGGTTTCACTCTGTTTTCTCCTATATAGATACGTGTAGTTGGAACTCTAAATCAAACACGGTTTGTGCTAGCTCTTTGAAACTTGGCACAATAATGTAGTTCCAAGTTGTATCGCTATGGTTTGTGTGCTATTGAAGTAGGCCCCAAGCAGAGACTGACGAGAATCCGTTTCATTGAAAGAGGTTGCCAAGCTTCCAAAAAACTGCGAGTTTCCTGAAATCTCAGCAAACATTTTTTCACCCAATCTTGATGATACTTGCAGGTAGTGATCAGTACATGAATCCCACTTGGATCACAAAATTTCGTTCTTCTAGGTTAACCGTTCCTTTGCAGTAACCGTTTTCATGTTTAGGTTTCACTCGTATTCTCCTATATGGATACATGTAGTTGGAACTCTAAATCAAACACGGTTTGTGCTAGCTCTTTGAAACTTGGCACAATAATGAAGTTCCAAGTTCTATCGCTATGATTTGTGTGCTTTTGAAGTAGCCCCAAGCAGAGACTGACGAGAATCCCTTTCATTGAAAGGGGATATCAAGCTTCCAAAAAACTACGAGTTTCCTGAAATCTCAGCAACATTTTTTCACCTAATCTTGATGATACTTGCAGGTAGTGATCAGTACACGAATCCCAGTTGGCTCACCAAATTTCGTTCTTCTAGGTTAAACCGTTCCTTTGCAGTAACCATTTTCATGTTTAGGTTTCACTCTGTTTCTCCTATATGGATACATGTAGTTGGAACTCTAAATCAAACACGGTTGTGCTAGCTCTTTGAAACTTGGCACAATAATATAGTTCCAAGTTCTATCGCTATGGTTTGTGTGCTATTGAAGTAGCCCCAAGCAGAGACTGAACGAGAATCCCCTTTCATAGAAAGGCGTTGCCAGGCTTCCAAAAAACTGCGAGTTTCCAGAAATCTCAGCAAACATTTTTTCACCCAGTCTTGATGATACTTCCATTTAATGATCAGTACACCAATCCCACTTGGCTCACCAAATTTCGTTCTTCTAGGTTAAAACGTTCCTTTGCAGTAACCGTTTTCATGTTTAGGTTTCACTCTGTTTTCTCCTATATGGATACATGTAGTTGGAACTCTAAATCAAACACGGTTTGTGCTAGCTCTTTGAAAACTTGGCACAATAATGTAGTTTTATGATCTATCGCTAGGGTTTGTGTGCTATTGAAGTAGCCCCAAGCAGAGACTGACGAGAATCCCTTTCATTGAAAGGGGTTGCAAAGCTTCCAAAAAACTACGAGTTTCCTGAAATCTCAGCAACAATTTTTCACCCAATGTAGATGATACTTGCATGTAGTGATCAGTACAACGAATCCACTTGGCTCACTAAATTTCGTTCTTCTCGGTTAAAACGTTCCTTTGCAGTAACCGTTTTCATGATTAGGTTTCACTCTGTTTTCTCCTATATGGATACATGTAGTTGGAACTCTAAATCAAACACGGTTTGTGCTATCTCTTTGAAACTTGGCACAATAATGTAGTTCCAAGTTCTATCGCTATGGTTTGTGTGCTATTGAAGTAGCCCAAGCAGAGACTGAGGAGAATCCCTTTCATAGAAAGGGGTTGCCAGGCTTCCAAAAAACTGCGAGTATCCTGAAATCTCAGCAAACATTTTTTCACCCAGTCTTGATGATACTTCCATTTAATGATCAGTACACCAATCCCACTTGGCTCACCAAATTTCGTTCTTCTAGGTTAAACCGTTCCTTTGCAGTAATCGTTTTCATATTTAGGTTTCACTCTGTTTTCTCCTATATGGATACATGTAGTTGGAACTCTAAATCAAACACGGTTTGTGCTAGCTCTTTGAAACTTGGCACAATAATGTAGTTCCAAGTTCTATCGCTATGGTTTGTGTGCTATTGAAGTAGCCCCAAGCAGAGACTGACGAGAATCCCTTTCATTGAAAGGGGTTGCCAAGCTTCCAAAAAACTACAAGTTTCCTGAAATCTCAGCAAAGATTTTTTCACACAATCTTGATGATACTTCCATTTAATGATCAGTACACCAATCCCACTTGGCTCACCAAATTTCGTTCTTCTAGGTTAAAAAGTTCCTTTGCAGTAAACGTTTTCATATTTAGGTTTCACTCTGTTTTCTCCTATATAGATACATGTAGTTGGAACTCTAAATCAAACACGGTTTGTGCTAGCTCTTTGAAACTTGGCACAATAATGTAGTTAAATGATCTTTCGCTAGGGTTTGTGTGCTATTGAAGTAGCCCTAAGCAGAGACTGACGAGAATCCCTTTCAATGAAAGGGGTTGCCAAGCTTCCAAAAACTACGAGTTTCCTGAAATCTCAGCAAACAATTTTTCACCCAATCTAGATGATACTTGCATGTAGTGATCAGTACACGAATCCCACTTGGCTCACTAAATTTCGTTCTTCTAGGTTAAACCGTTCATTTGCAGTAACCGTTTTCATGATTGGGTTTCACTCTGTTTCTCCTATATGGATACTTGTATTTGGAACTCTAAATCAAACACGGTTTGTGCTAGCTCTTTGAAACTTGGCACAATAATGTTGTTCCAAGTTCTATCGCTATGGTTTGTGTGCTATTGAAGTAGCCCCAAGCAGAGACAGACGAGATCCCTTTCATAGAAAAGCGTTGCCAGGCTTCCAAAAAACTGCGAGTTTCCAGAAATCTCAGCAAATATTTTTCACCCAGTCTGGATGATACTTCCATTTAATGATCAGTACACCAATCCCACTTGGCTCACCAAATTTCGTCTTCTAGGTTAAACCGTTCCTTTGCAGTAACCGTTTTCATGTTTAGGTTTCACTCTGTTTTCTCCTATATGGATACATGTAGTTGGAACTCTAAATCAAACACGGTTTGTGCTAGCTCTTTGAAGCTTGGCACAATAATGTAGTTCCAAGTTCTATCGCTATGGTTTGTGTGCTATTGAAGTAGCCCCAAGCAGAGACTGACGAGAATCCGTTTCATAGAAAGGGTTTGCCAGGCTTCCAAAAAACTGCGAGTTTCCTGAAATCTCAGCAAACATTTTTTCACCCAATCTTGATGATACTTCCATTTAATGATCAGTACACCAATCCCACTTGGCTCACCAAACTTCGTTCTTCTAGGTTAAACCGTTCCTTTGCAGTAATCATTTTCATATTTAGGTTTCACTCTGTCTTCTCCTATATAGATACATGTAGTTGGAACTCTAAATCAAACACGGTTTGTGCTAGCTCTTTGAAACCTTGGCACAATAATGTAGTTTTATGATCTATCGCTAGGGTTTGTGTGCTATTGAAGTAGCCCCAAGCAGAGACTGACGAGAATCCCTTTCAGTGAAAGGGGTTGCAAAGCTTCCAAAAAACTACGAGTTTCCTGAAATCTCAGCAAACAATTTTTCACCCAATCTAGATGATACTTGCATGTAGTGATCAGTACACGAATCCCACTTGGCTCACTAAATTTCGTTCTTCTCGGTTAAAACGTTCCTTTGCAGTAACCGTTTCATGATTAGGTTTCACTCTGTTTTCTCCTATATGGATACATGTAGTTGGAACTCTAAATCAAACACGGTTTGTGCTAGCTCTTTGAAACTTGGCACAATAATGTAGTTCCAAGTTCTATCGCTATGGTTTGTGTGCTATTGAAGTAGCCCCAAGCAGAGACTGACGAGAATCCCTTTCATAGAAAGGGGTTGCCAGGCTTCCAAAAAACTGCGAGTATCCTGAAATCTCAGCAAACATTTTTTCACCCAGTCTTGATGATACTTCCATTTAATGATCAGTACACCAATCCCACTTGGCTCACCAAATTTCGTTCTTCTAGTTAAACCGTTCCTTTGCAGTAACCGTTTTCATGTTTAGGTTCACTCTGTTTTCTCCTATATGGATACATGTAGTTGGAACTCTAAATCAAACACGGTTTGTGCTAGCTCTTTGAAGCTGGCACAATAAATGTAGTTCCAAGTTCTATCGCTATGGTTTGTGTGCTATTGAAGTAGCCCCAAGCAGAGGACTGACGAGAATCCGTTTCATAGAAAGGGGTTGCCAGGCTTCCAAAAAATGCGAGTTTCCTGAAATCTCAGCAAACATTTTTTCCACCCAATCTTGATGATACTTCCATTTATGATCAGTACACCAATCCCACTTGGCTCACCAAACTTCGTTCTTTTAGGTAAACCGTTCCTTTGCAGTAATCGTTTTCATATTTAGGTTTCACTCTGTTTTCTCCTATATAGATTACATGTAGTTGGAACTCTAAATCAAACACGGTTTGTGCTAGCTCTTTGAAACTTGGCACAATAATGTAGTTTTATGATCTATCGCTAGGGTTTGTGTGCTATTGAAGTAGCCCCAAGCAGAGACTGACGAGAATCCCTTTCAGTGAAAGGGGTTGCAAAGCTTCCAAAAAACTACGAGTTTCCTGAAATCTCAGCAAACAATTTTTCACCCAATCTAGATGATACTTGCATGTAGTGATCAGTACACGAATCCCACTTGGCTCACTAAATTTCGTTCTTCTCGGTTAAAACGTTCCTTTGCAGTAACCGTTTCATGATTAGGTTTCACTCTGTTTTCTCCTATATGGATACATGTAGTTGGAACTCTAAATCAAAACACGGTTTGTGCTAGCTCTTTGAAACTTGGCACAATAATGTAGTTCCAAGTTCTATCGCTATGGTTTGTGTGCTATTGAAGTAGCCCCAAGCAGAGACTGACAAGAATCCCTTTCATAGAAAGGGGTTGCCAGGCTTCCAAAAAACTGCAAGTATCCTGAAATCTCAGCAAACATTTTTTCACCCAGTCTTGATGATAATTTCCATTTAATGATCAGTACACCAATCCCACTTGGCTCACCAAATTTGGTTCTTCTAGGTTAAACCGTTCCTTTGCAGTAATCGTTTTCATATTTAGGTTTCCCTCTGTTTTCTCCTATATGGATACATGTAGTTGGAACTCTAAATCAAACACGGTTTGTGCTAGCTCTTTGAAACTTGGCACAATAATGTAGTTCCAAGTTCTATGGCTATGGTTTGTGTGCTATTGAAGTAGCCCCAAGCAGAGACTGACGAGAATCCCTTTCATTGAAAGGGTTGCCAAGCTTCCAAAAAACTACAAGTTTCCTGAAATCTCAGCAAAGATTTTTTCACCCAATCTTGATGATACTTCCATTTAATGATCAGTACACCAATCCCACTTGGCTCACCAAATTTCGTTCTTCTAGTTTAAACCGTTCCTTTGCAGTAACTGTTTTCATGTTTAGGTTTCACTCTGTTTTCTCCTGTATGGATACATGTAGTTGGAACTCTAAATCAAACACGGTTTGTGCTAGCTCTTTGAAACTTGGCACAATAATGTAGTTCCAAGTTCTGTCGCTATGATTTGTGTGCTTTTGAAGTAGCCCCAAGCAGAGACTGACGAGAATCCCTTTCATTGAAGGGGTTAACAAGCTTCCAAAAAATTACGAGTTTCCTGAAATCTCAGCAAACATTTTTTCACCCAATCTTGATGATACTTGCAGGTAGTGATCAGTACACGAATCCCACTTGGCTCACCAAATTTCGTTCTTCTAGGTTAAACCGTTCCTTTGCAGTAACCGTTTTCATGTTTAGGTTTCAATCTGTTTTCTCCTATATGGATACATGTAGTTGGAACTCTAAATCAAACACGGTTTGTGCTAGCTCTTTGAAACTTGGCACAATAATGTAGTTCCAAGTTCTACCGCTATGGTTTGTGTGCTATTGAAGTAGCCCCAAGCAGAGACTGACGAGAATCCCTTTCATAGAAAGGCGTTGCCAGGCTTCCAAAAAACTGCGAGTTTCCAGAAATCTCAGCAAACATTTTTTCACCCAGTCTTGATGATACTTCCATTTAATGATCAGTACACCAATCCCACTTGGCTCACCAAATTTCGTTCTTCTAGGTTAAACCGTTCCTTTGCAGTAACCGTTTTCATGTTTAGGTTTCACTCTGTTTCTCCTATATGGATACATGTAGTTGGAACTCTAAATCAAACACGGTTTGTGCTAGCTCTTTGAAACTTGGCACAATAATGTAGTTCCAAGTTCTATCGCTATGGTTTGTGTGCTATTGAAGTAGCCCCAAGCAGAGACTGACGAGAATCCGTTTCATAGAAAGGGGTTGCCAGGCTCCAAAAAACTGCGAGTTTCCTGAAATCTCAGCAAAGATTTTTTCACCCAATCTTGATGATACTTCCATTTAATGATCAGTACACCAATCCCACTTGGCTCACCAAATTTCGTTCTTCTAGGTTAAAAAGTTCCTTTGCAGTAAACGTTTTCATATTTAGGTTTCACTCTGTTTTCTCCTATATAGATACATGTAGTTGGAACTCTAAATCAAACACGGTTTGTGCTAGCTCTTTGAAACTTGGCACAATAATGTAGTTTCATGATCTTTCGCTAGGGTTTGTGTGCTATTGAAGTAGCCCTAAGCAGAGACTGACGAGAATCCCTTTCAATGAAAGGGGTTGCCAAGCTTCCAAAAAACTACGAGTTTCCTGAAATCTCAGCAAACAATTTTTCACCCAATCTAGATGATACTTGCATGTAGTGATCAGTACACAATTCCCACTTGGCTCACTAAATTTCGTTCTTCTAGGTTAAACCGTTCCTTTGCAGTAACCGTTTTCATGATTGGGTTTCACTCTGTTTTCTCCTATATGGATACTTGTAGTTGGAACTCTAAATCAAACACGGTTTGTGCTAGCTCTTTGAAGCTTGGCACAATAATGTAGTTCCAAGTTCTATCGCTATGGTTTGTGTGCTATTGAAGTAGCCCCAAGCAGAGACTGACGAGAATCCGTTTCATAGAAAGGGGTTGCCAGGCTTCCAAAAAACTGCGAGTTTCCTGAAATCTCAGCAAACATTTTTTCACCCAATCTTGATGATACTTCCATTTAATGATCAGTACACCAATCCCACTTGGCTCACCAAACTTCGTTCTTCTAGGTTAAACCGTTCCTTTGCAGTAATCGTTTTCATATTTAGGTTTCACTCTGTTTTCTCCTATATAGATACATGTAGTTGGAACTCTAAATCAAACACGGTTTGTGCTAGCTCTTTGAAACTTGGCACAATAATGTAGTTTTATGATCTATCGCTAGGGTTTGTGTGCTATTGAAGTAGCCCCAAGCAGAGACTGACGAGAATCCCTTTCAGTGAAAGGGGTTGCAAAGCTTCCAAAAAACTACGAGTTTCCTGAAATCTCAGCAAACAATTTTTCACCCAATCTAGATGATACTTGCATGTAGTGATCAGTACACGAATCCCACTTGGCTCACTAAATTTCGTTCTTCTCGGTTAAAACGTTCCTTTGCAGTAACCGTTTTCATGATTAGGTTTCACTCTGTTTTCTCCTATATGGATACATGTAGTTGGAACTCTAAATCAAACACGGTTTGTGCTAGCTCTTTGAAACTTGGCACAATAAAGTAGTTCCAAGTTCTATCGCTATGGTTTGTGTGCTATTGAAGTAGCCCCAAGCAGAGACTGACGAGAATCCCTTTCATAGAAAGGGGTTGCCAGGCTTCCAAAAAACTGCGAGTATCCTGAAATCTCAGCAAACATTTTTTCACCCAGTCTTGATGATACTTCCATTTAATGATCAGTAGACCAATCCCACTTGGCTCACCAAATTTCGTTCTTCTAGGTTAAACCGTTCCTTTGCAGTAATCGTTTTCATATTTAGGTTACACTCTGTTTTCTCCTATATGGATACATGTAGTTGGAACTCTAAATCAAACACGGTTTGTGCTAGCTCTTTGAAACTTGGCACAATCATGTAGTTCCAAGTTCTATCGCTATGGTTTGTGTGCTATTGAAGTAGCCCCAAGCAGAGACTGACGAGAATCCCTTTCATTGAAAGGGGTTGCCAAGCTTCCAAAAAACTACAAGTTTCCTGAAATCTCAGCAAAGATTTTTTCACCCAATCTTGATGATACTTCCATTTAATGATCAGTACACCAATCCCACTTGCTCACCAAATTTCGTTCTTCTAGGTTAAACCATTCCTTTGCAGTAACTCTTTTCATGTTTAGGTTTCACTCTGTTTTCTCCTATATGGATACATGTAGTTGGAACTCTAAATCAAACACGGTTTGTGCTACCTCTTTGAAACTTGGCACAATAATGTAGTTCCAAGTTCTGTCGCTATGATTTGTGTGCTTTTGAAGTAGCCCCAAGCAGAGACTGACGAGAATCCCTTTCATTGAAAGGGGTTAACAAGCTTCGAAAAAATACGAGTTTCCTGAAAACTCAGCAAACATTTTTTCACCCAATCTTGATGATACTTGCAGGTAGTGATCAGTACACGAATCCCACTTGCCTCACCAAATTTCGTTCTTCTAGGTTAAACCGTTCCTTTGCAGTAACCGTTTTCATGTTTAGGTTTCACTCTGTTTTCTCCTATATGGATACATGTAGTTGGAACTCTAAATCAAACACGGTTTGTGCTAGCTCTTTGAAACTTGGCACAATAATGTAGTTCCAAGTTCTATCGCTATGGTTTGTGTGCTATTGAAGTAGCCCCAAGCAGAGACTGACGAGAATCCCTTTCATAGAAAGGCGTTGCCAGCTTCCAAAAACGGCGAGTTTCCTGAAATCTCAGCAAACATTTTTCACCCAGTCTTGATGATACTTCCATTTAATGGTCTGTACACCAATCCCACTTGGCTCACCAAATTTCGTTCTTCTAGGTTAAACCGTTCCTTTGCAGTAATCGTTTTCATATTGAGGTTTCACTCTGTTTTCTCCTATATAGATACATGTAGTTGGAACTCTAAATCAACACGGTTTGTGCTAGCTCTTTGAAACCTGGCACAATAATGTAGTTTCAAGTTCTATCGCTAGGGTTTGTGTGCTATTGAATTAGCCCCAAGCAGAGACTGACGAGAATCCCTCTCATTGAAAGGGGTTGCCAAGCTTCCAAAAAACTACGAGTTTCCTGAAATCTCAGCAAACATTTTTTCACCCAATCTTGATGATACTTCCATTTAATGATCAGTACACCAATCCCACTTGGCTCACCAAATTTCGTTCTTCTAGGTTAAACTGTTCCTTTGCAGTAACCGTTTTCATGTTTAGGTTTCACTCTGTTTTCTCCTATATGGATACATGTAGTTGGAACTCTAAATCAAACACGGTTTGTGCTAGCTCTTTGAAACTTGGCACAATAATGTAGTTCCAAGTTCTATCGCTATGGTTTGTGTGCTATTGAAGTAGCCCCAAGCAGAGACTGACGAGAATCCCTTTCATTGAAAGGGGTTGCCAGGCTTCCAAAAAACTGCGAGTTTACTGTAATCTCAGCAAACATTTTTTCACCCAATCTTGATGATACTTTCATTTAATGATCAGTACACCAATCCCACTTGGCTCACCAAATTTCGTTCTTCTAGGTTAAACCGTTCCTTTGCAGTAACTGTTTTCATGTTTAGGTTTCACTCTGTTTTCTCCTATATAGATACATGTATTTGGAACTCTAAATCAAACACGGTTTGTGCTAGCTCTTTGAAACTTGGCACAATAATGTAGTTTTATGATCTATCGCTAGGGTTTGTGTGCTATTGAAGTAGCCCCAAGCAGAGACTGACGAGAATCCCTTTCAGTGAAAGGGGTTGCAAAGCTTCCAAAAAACTACGAGTTTCCTGAAATCTCAGCAAACAATTTTTCACCCAATCTAGATGATACTTGCATGTAGTGATCAGTACACGAATCCCACTTGGCTCACTAAATTTCGTTCTTCTCGGTTAAAACGTTCCTTTGCAGTAACCGTTTTCATGATTAGGTTTCACTCTGTTTTCTCCTATATGGATACATGTAGTTGGAACTCTAAATCAAACACGGTTTGTGCTAGCTCTTTGAAACTTGGCACAATAATGTAGTTCCAAGTTCTATCGCTATGGTTTGTGTGCTATTGAAGTAGCCCCAAGCAGAGACTGACAAGAATCCCTTTCATAGAAAGGGGTTGCCAGGCTTCCAAAAAACTGCAAGTATCCTGAAATCTCAGCAAACATTTTTTCACCCAGTCTTGATGATAATTCCATTTAATGATCAGTACACCAATCCCACTTGGCTCACCAAATTTCGTTCTTCTAGGTTAAACCGTTCCTTTGCAGTAATCGTTTTCATATTTAGGTTTCACTCTGTTTTCTCCTATATGGATACATGTAGTTGGAACACTAAATCAAACACGGTTTGTGCTAGCTCTTTGAAACTTGGCACAATAATGTAGTTCCAAGTTCTATGGCTATGGTTTGTGTGCTATTGAAGTAGCCCCAAGCAGAGACTGACGAGAATCCCTTTCATTGAAAGGGGTTGCCAAGCTTCCAAAAAACTACAAGTTTCCTGAAATCTCAGCAAAGATTTTTTCACCCAATCTTGATGATACTTCCATTTAATGATCAGTACACCAATCCCACTTGGCTCACCAAATTTCGTTCTTCTAGTTTAAACCGTTCCTTTGCAGTAACTGTTTTCATGTTTAGGTTTCACTCTGTTTTCTCCTATATGGATACATGTAGTTGGAACTCTAAATCAAACACGGTTTGTGCTAGCTCTTTGAAACTTGGCACAATAATGTAGTTCCAAGTTCTATCGCTATGGTTTGTGTGCTATTGAAGTAGCCCCAAGCAGAGACTGACGAGAATCCCTTTCATTGAAAGGGGTTGCCAGGCTTCCAAAAAACTGCGAGTTTACTGTAATCTCAGCAAACATTTTTTCACCCAATCTTGATGATACTTCCATTTAATGATCAGTACACCAATCCCACTTGGCTCACCAAATTTCGTTCTTCTAGGTTAAACCGTTCCTTTGCAGTAACTGTTTTCATGTTTAGGTTTCACTCTGTTTTCTCCTATATAGATACATGTATTTGGAACTCTAAATCAAACACGGTTTGTGCTAGCTCTTTGAAACTTGGCACAATAATGTAGTTTTATGATCTATCGCTAGGGTTTGTGTGCTATTGAAGTAGCCCCAAGCAGAGACTGACGAGAATCCCTTTCAGTGAAAGGGGTTGCAAAGCTTCCAAAAAACTACGAGTTTCCTGAAATCTCAGCAAACAATTTTTCACCCAATCTAGATGATACTTGCATGTAGTGATCAGTACACGAATCCCACTTGGCTCACTAAATTTCGTTCTTCTCGGTTAAAACGTTCCTTTGCAGTAACCGTTTTCATGATTAGGTTTCACTCTGTTTTCTCCTATATGGATACATGTAGTTGGAACTCTAAATCAAACACGGTTTGTGCTAGCTCTTTGAAACTTGGCACAATAATGTAGTTCCAAGTTCTATCGCTATGGTTTGTGTGCTATTGAAGTAGCCCCAAGCAGAGACTGACAAGAATCCCTTTCATAGAAAGGGGTTGCCAGGCTTCCAAAAAACTGCAAGTATCCTGAAATCTCAGCAAACATTTTTTCACCCAGTCTTGATGATAATTCCATTTAATGATCAGTACACCAATCCCACTTGGCTCACCAAATTTCGTTCTTCTAGGTTAAACCGTTCCTTTGCAGTAATCGTTTTGATATTTAGGTTTCACTCTGTTTTCTCCTATATGGATACATGTAGTTGGAACTCTAAATCAAACACGGTTTGTGCTAGCTCTTTGAAACTTGGCACAATAATGTAGTTCCAAGTTCTATGGCTATGGTTTGTGTGCTATTGAAGTAGCCCCAAGCAGAGACTGACGAGAATCCCTTTCATTGAAAGGGGTTGCCAAGCTTCCAAAAAACTACAAGTTTCCTGAAATCTCAGCAAAGATTTTTTCACCCAATCTTGATGATACTTCCATTTAATGATCAGTACACCAATCCCACTTGGCTCACCAAATTTCGTTCTTCTAGTTTAAACCGTTCCTTTGCAGTAACTGTTTTCATGTTTAGGTTTCACTCTGTTTTCTCCTATATGGATACATGTAGTTGGAACTCTAAATCAAACACGGTTTGTGCTAGCTCTTTGAAACTTGGCACAATAATGTAGTTCCAAGTTCTGTCGCTATGATTTGTGTGCTTTTGAAGTAGCCCAAGCAGAGACTGACGAGAATCCCTTTCATTGAAAGGGGTTAACAAGCTTCCAAAAATTACGAGTTTCCTGAAATCTCAGCAAACATTTTTTCACCCAATCTTGATGATACTTGCAGGTAGTGATCAGTACACGAATCCCACTTGGCTCACCAAATTTCGTTCTTCTAGGTTAAACCGTTCCTTTGCAGTAACCGTTTTCATGTTTAGGTTTCACTCTGTTTTCTCCTATATGGATACATGTAGTTGGAACTCTAAATCAAACACGGTTTGTGCTAGCTCTTTGAAACTTGGCACAATAATGTAGTTCCAAGTTCTACCGCTATGGTTTGTGTGCTATTGAAGTAGCCCCAAGCAGAGACTGACGAGAATCCCTTTCATAGAAAGGCGTTGCCAGGCTTCCAAAAAACTGCGAGTTTCCAGAAATCTCAGCAAACATTTTTTCACCCAGTCTTGATGATACTTCCATTTAATGATCAGTACACCAATCCCACTTGGCTCACCAAATTTCGTTCTTCTAGGTTAAACCGTTCCTTTGCAGTAACCGTTTTCATGTTTAGGTTTCACTCTGTTTCTCCTATATGGATACATGTAGTTGGAACTCTAAATCAAACACGGTTTGTGCTAGCTCTTTGAAACTTGGCACAATAATGTAGTTCCAAGTTCTATCGCTATGGTTTGTGTGCTATTGAAGTAGCCCCAAGCAGAGACTGACGAGAATCCGTTTCATAGAAAGGGGTTGCCAGGCTTCCAAAAAACTGCGAGTTTCCTGAAATCTCAGCAAAGATTTTTTCACCCAATCTTGATGATACTTCCATTTAATGATCAGTACACCAATCCCACTTGGCTCACCAAATTTCGTTCTTCTAGGTTAAAAAGTTCCTTTGCAGTAAACGTTTTCATATTTAGGTTTCACTCTGTTTTCTCCTATATAGATACATGTAGTTGGAACTCTAAATCAAACACGGTTTGTGCTAGCTCTTTGAAACTTGGCACAATAATGTAGTTTCATGATCTTTCGCTAGGGTTTGTGTGCTATTGAAGTAGCCCTAAGCAGAGACTGACGAGAATCCCTTTCAATGAAAGGGGTTGCCAAGCTTCCAAAAAACTACGAGTTTCCTGAAATCTCAGCAAACAATTTTTCACCCAATCTAGATGATACTTGCATGTAGTGATCAGTACACGATTCCCACTTGGCTCACTAAATTTCGTTCTTCTAGGTTAAACCGTTCCTTTGCAGTAACCGTTTTCATGATTGGGTTTCACTCTGTTTTCTCCTATATGGATACTTGTAGTTGGAACTCTAAATCAAACACGGTTTGTGCTAGCTCTTTGAAGCTTGGCACAATAATGTAGTTCCAAGTTCTATCGCTATGGTTTGTGTGCTATTGCAGTAGCCCCAAGCAGAGACTGACGAGAATCCGTTTCATAGAAAGGGGTTGCCAGGCTTCCAAAAAACTGCGAGTTTCCTGAAATCTCAGCAAACATTTTTTCACCCAATCTTGATGATACTTCCATTTAATGATCAGAACACCAATCCCACTTGGCTCACCAAACTTCCTTCTTCTAGGTTAAACCGTTCCTTTGCAGTAATCGTTTTCATATTTAGGTTTCACTCTGTTTTCTCCTATATAGATACATGTAGTTGGAACTCTAAATCAAACACGGTTTGTGCTAGCTCTTTGAAACTTGGCACAATAATGTAGTTTTATGATCTATCGCTAGGGTTTGTGTGCTATTGAAGTAGCCCCAAGCAGAGACTGACGAGAATCCCTTTCAGTGAAAGGGGTTGCAAAGCTTCCAAAAAACTACGAGTTTCCTGAAATCTCAGCAAACAATTTTTCACCCAATCTAGATGATACTTGCATGTAGTGATCAGTACACGAATCCCACTTGGCTCACTAAATTTCGTTCTTCTCGGTTAAAACGTTCCTTTGCAGTAACCGTTTTCATGATTAGGTTTCACTCTGTTTTCTCCTATATGGATACATGTAGTTGGAACTCTAAATCAAACACGGTTTGTGCTAGCTCTTGAAACTTGGCACAATAAAGTAGTTCCAAGTTCTATCGCTATGGTTTGTGTGCTATTGAAGTAGCCCCAAGCAGAGACTGACGAGAATCCCTTTCATAGAAAGGGGTTGCCAGGCTTCCAAAAACTGCAAGTATCCTGAAATCTCAGCAAACATTTTTTCACCCAGTCTTGATGATACTTCCATTTAATGATCAGTAGACCAATCCCACTTGGCTCACCAAATTTCGTTCTTCTAGGTTAAACCGTTCCTTTGCAGTAACCGTTTTCATGTTTAGGTTTCAATCTGTTTTCTCCTATATGGATACATGTAGTTGGAACTCTAAATCAAACACGGTTTGTGCTACCTCTTTGAAACTTGGCACAATAATGTAGTTCCAAGTTCTGTCGCTATGATTTGTGTGCTTTTGAAGTAGCCCCAAGCAGAGACTGACGAGAATCCCTTTCATTGAAAGGGGTTAACAAGCTTCCAAAAAATTACGAGTTTCCTGAAAACTCAGCAAACATTTTTTCACCCAATCTTGATGATACTTGCAGGTAGTGATCAGTACACGAATCCCACTTGCCTCACCAAATTTCGTTCTTCTAGGTTAAACCGTTCCTTTGCAGTAACCGTTTTCATGTTTAGGTTTCACTCTGTTTTCTCCTATATGGATACATGTAGTTGGAACTCTAAATCAAACACGGTTTGTGCTAGCTCTTTGAAACTTGGCACAATAATGTAGTTCCAAGTTCTATCGCTATGGTTTGTGTGCTATTGAAGTAGCCCCAAGCAGAGACTGACGAGAATCCCTTTCATAGAAAGGCGTTGCCAGGCTTCCAAAAAACGGCGAGTTTCCTGAAATCTCAGCAAACATTTTTTCACCCAGTCTTGATGATATTTCCATTTAATGGTCTGTACACCAATCACACTTGGCTCACCAAATTTCGTTCTTCTAGGTTAAACCGTTCCTTTGCAGTAATCGTTTTCATATTGAGGTTTCACTCTGTTTTCTCCTATATAGATACATGTAGTTGGAACTCTAAATCAACACGGTTTGTGCTAGCTCTTTGAAACCTGGCACAATAATGTAGTTTCAAGTTCTATCGCTAGGGTTTGTGTGCTATTGAAGTAGCCCCAAGCAGCGACTGACGAGAATCCCTCTCATTGAAAGGGGTTGCCAAGCTTCCAAAAAACTACGAGTTTCCTGAAATCTCAGCAAACATTTTTTCACCCAATCTTGATGATACTTCCATTTAATGATCAGTACACCAATCCCACTTGGCTCACCAAATTTCGTTCTTCTAGGTTAAACTGTTCCTTTGCAGTAACCGTTTTCATGTTTAGGTTTCACTCTGTTTTCTCCTATATGGATACATGTAGTTGGAACTCTAAATCAAACACGGTTTGTGCTAGCTCTTTGAAACTTGGCACAATAATGTAGTTCCAAGTTCTACCGCTATGGTTTGTGTGCTATTGAAGTAGCCCCAAGCAGAGACTGACGAGAATCCCTTTCATAGAAAGGCGTTGCCAGGCTTCCAAAAACTGCGAGTTTCCAGAAATCTCAGCAAACATTTTTTCACCCAGTCTTGATGATACTTCCATTTAATGATCAGTACACCAATCCCACTTGGCTCACCAAATTTCGTTCTTCTAGGTTAAACCGTTCCTTTGCAGTAACCGTTTTCATGTTTAGGTTTCACTCTGTTTCTCCTATATGGATACATGTAGTTGGAACTCTAAATCAAACACGGTTTGTGCTAGCTCTTTGAAACTTGGCACAATAATGTAGTTCCAAGTTCTATCGCTATGGTTTGTGTGCTATTGAAGTAGCCCCAAGCAGAGACTGACGAGAATCCGTTTCATAGAAAGGGGTTGCCAGGCTTCCAAAAAACTGCGAGTTTTCCTGAAATCTCAGCAAAGATTTTTTCACCCAATCTTGATGATACTTCCATTTAATGATCAGTACACCAATCCCACTTGGCTCACCAAATTTCGTTCTTCTAGGTTAAAAAGTTCCTTTGCAGTAAACGTTTTCATATTTAGGTTTCACTCTGTTTTCTCCTATATAGATACATGTAGTTGGAACTCTAAATCAAACACGGTTTGTGCTAGCTCTTTGAAACTTGGCACAATAATGTAGTTTCATGATCTTTCGCTAGGGTTTGTGTGCTATTGAAGTAGCCCTAAGCAGAGACTGACGAGAATCCCTTTCAATGAAAGGGGTTGCCAAGCTTCCAAAAAACTACGAGTTTCCTGAAATCTCAGCAAACAATTTTTCACCCAATCTAGATGATACTTGCATGTAGTGATCAGTACACGATTCCCACTTGGCTCACTAAATTTCGTTCTTCTAGGTTAAACCGTTCCTTTGCAGTAACCGTTTTCATGATTGGGTTTCACTCTGTTTTCTCCTATATGGATACTTGTAGTTGGAACTCTAAATCAAACACGGTTTGTGCTAGCTCTTTGAAGCTTGGCACAATAATGTAGTTCCAAGTTCTATCGCTATGGTTTGTGTGCTATTGCAGTAGCCCCAAGCAGAGACTGACGAGAATCCGTTTCATAGAAAGGGGTTGCCAGGCTTCCAAAAAACTGCGAGTTTCCTGAAATCTCAGCAAACATTTTTTCACCCAATCTTGATGATACTTCCATTTAATGATCAGAACACCAATCCCACTTGGCTCACCAAACTTCCTTCTTCTAGGTTAAACCGTTCCTTTGCAGTAATCGTTTTCATATTTAGGTTCACTCTGTTTTCTCCTATATAGATACATGTAGTTGGAACTCTAAATCAAACACGGTTTGTGCTAGCTCTTTGAAACTTGGCACAATAATGTAGTTTTATGATCTATCGCTAGGGTTTGTGTGCTATTGAAGTAGCCCCAAGCAGAGACTGACGAGAATCCCTTTCAGTGAAAGGGGTTGCAAAGCTTCCAAAAAACTACGAGTTTCCTGAAATCTCAGCAAACAATTTTTCACCCAATCTAGATGATACTTGCATGTAGTGATCAGTACACGAATCCCACTTGGCTCACTAAATTTCGTTCTTCTCGGTTAAAACGTTCCTTTGCAGTAACCGTTTTCATGATTAGGTTTCACTCTGTTTTCTCCTATATGGATACATGTAGTTGGAACTCTAAATCAAACACGGTTTGTGCTAGCTCTTTGAAACTTGGCACAATAAAGTAGTTCCAAGTTCTATCGCTATGGTTTGTGTGCTATTGAAGTAGCCCCAAGCAGAGACTGACGAGAATCCCTTTCATAGAAAGGGGTTGCCAGGCTTCCAAAAAACTGCAAGTATCCTGAAATCTCAGCAAACATTTTTTCACCCAGTCTTGATGATACTTCCATTTAATGATCAGTAGACCAATCCCACTTGGCTCACCAAATTTCGTTCTTCTAGGTTAAACCGTTCCTTTGCAGTAACCGTTTTCATGTTTAGGTTTCAATCTGTTTTCTCCTATATGGATACATGTAGTTGGAACTCTAAATCAAACACGGTTTGTGCTACCTCTTTGAAACTTGGCACAATAATGTAGTTCCAAGTTCTGTCGCTATGATTTGTGTGCTTTTGAAGTAGCCCCAAGCAGAGACTGACGAGAATCCCTTTCATTGAAAGGGGTTAACAAGCTTCCAAAAAATTACGAGTTTCCTGAAAACTCAGCAAACATTTTTTCACCCAATCTTGATGATACTTGCAGGTAGTGATCAGTACACGAATCCCACTTGCCTCACCAAATTTCGTTCTTCTAGGTTAAACCGTTCCTTTGCAGTAACCGTTTTCATGTTTAGGTTTCACTCTGTTTTCTCCTATATGGATACATGTAGTTGGAACTCTAAATCAAACACGGTTTGTGCTAGCTCTTTGAAACTTGGCACAATAATGTAGTTCCAAGTTCTATCGCTATGGTTTGTGTGCTATTGAAGTAGCCCCAAGCAGAGACTGACGAGAATCCCTTTTCATAGAAAGGCGTTGCCAGGCTTCCAAAAAACGGCGAGTTTCCTGAAATCTCAGCAAACATTTTTTCACCCAGTCTTGATGATATTTCCATTTAATGGTCTGTACACCAATCACACTTGGCTCACCAAATTTCGTTCTTCTAGGTTAAACCGTTCCTTTGCAGTAATCGTTTTCATATTGAGGTTTCACTCTGTTTTCTCCTATATAGATACATGTAGTTGGAACTCTAAATCAACACGGTTTGTGCTAGCTCTTTGAAACCTGGCACAATAATGTAGTTTCAAGTTCTATCGCTAGGGTTTGTGTGCTATTGAAGTAGCCCCAAGCAGAGACTGACGAGAATCCCTCTCATTGAAAGGGGTTGCCAAGCTTCCAAAAAACTACGAGTTTCCTGAAATCTCAGCAAACATTTTTTCACCCAATCTTGATGATACTTCCATTTAATGATCAGTACACCAATCCCACTTGGCTCACCAAATTTCGTTCTTCTAGGTTAAACTGTTCCTTTGCAGTAACCGTTTTCATGTTTAGGTTTCACTCTGTTTTCTCCTATATGGATACATGTATTTGGAACTCTAAATCAAACATGGTTTGTGCTAGCTCTTTGAAACTTGGCACAATAATGTAGTTCCAAGTTCTATCGCTATGGTTTGTGTGCTATTGAAGTAGCCCCAAGCAGAGACTGACGAGAATCACTTTCATTGAAAGTGGTTGGAGGCTTCCAAAAAACTGCGAGTTTCCTGAAATCTCAGCAAACATTTTTTCACCCAATCTTGATGATACTTCCATTTAATGATCAGTACACCAATCCCACTTGGCTCACCAAATTTCCTTCTTCTAGGTTAAAACGTTCCTTTGCAGTAACCCTTTTCATGTTTAGGTTTCACTCTGTTTTCTCCTATATAGATACGTGTTGTTGGAACTCTAAATCAAACACGGTTTGTGCTAGCTCTTTGAAACTTGGCACAATAATGTAGTTCCAAGTTCTATCGCTATGGTTTGTGTGCTATTGAAGTAGCCCCAAGCAGAGCCTGACGAGAATCCCTTTCATTGAAAGGGGTTGCCAAGCTTCCAAAAAACTGCGAGTTTCCTGAAATCTCAGCAAACATTTTTTCACCCAATCTTGATGATACTTGCAGGTAGTGATCAGTACACGAATCTCACTTGGCTTACTAAATTTCGTTCTTCTTGGTTAAACCGTTCCTTTGCAGTAACCGTTTTCATGTTTAGGTTTCACTCTGTTTTCTCCTATATGGATACATGTAGTTGGAACTCTAAATCAAACACGGTTTGTGCTATCTCTTTGAAACTTGGCACAATAATGTAGTTCCAAGTTCTATCGCTATGGTTTGTGTGCTTTTGAAGTAGCCCCAAGCAGAGACTGACGAGAATCCCATTCATTGAAAGGGGTTGCCAAGCTTCCAAAAAACTGCGAGTTTCCTGAAATCGCAGCAAACATTTTTTCACCCAATCTTGATGATACTTGCAGGTAGTGATCAGTACACGAATCCCACTTGGCTCACCAAATTTCGTTCTTCTAGGTTAAACCGTTCCTTTGCAGTAATCGTTTTCATATTTAGGTTTCACTCTGTTTTCTCCTATGTAGATACATGTATTTGGAACTCTAAATCAAACACGGTTTGTGCTAGCTCTTTGAAACTTGGCACAATAATGTAGTTTCAAGTTCTATCGCTAGGGTTTGTGTGCTATTGAAGTAGCCCCAAGCAGAGACTGAGGAGAATCCCTTTCATTGAAAGGGGTTGCCAAGCTTCCAAAAAAACTACGAGTTTCCAGAAATCTCAGCAAACATTTTTTCACCCAATCTTGATGATACTTCCATTTAATGATCAGTACACCAATCCCACTTGGCTCACCAAATTTCGTTCTTCTAGGTTAAACCGTTCCTTTGCAGTAACTGTTTTCATGTTTAGGTTTCACTCTGTTTTCTCCTATATGGATACATGTAGTTGGCACTCTAAATCAAAAACGGTTTGTGCTAGCTCTTTGAAACTTGGCACAATAATGTAGTTCCAAGTTCTATCGCTATGATTTGTGTGCTATTGAAGTAGCCCCAAGCAGAGACTGATGAGAATCCCTTTCATTGAAAGGGGTTGCCAAGCTTCCAAAAAACTGCGAGTTTCCTGAAATCTCAGCAAACATTTTTTCACCCAATCTTGATGATACTTGCAGGTAGTGATCAGTACATGAATCTCACTTGGCTCACTAAAT
Organism: Urocitellus parryii; assembly: GCF_045843805.1. Taxonomy (NCBI): domain Eukaryota; kingdom Metazoa; phylum Chordata; class Mammalia; order Rodentia; family Sciuridae; genus Urocitellus; species Urocitellus parryii. The sequence continues at coordinate 27,389 of NW_027552545.1, read as the reverse complement.
TTCGTTCTTCTAGGTTAAACCGTTCCTTTGCAGTAACCGTTTTCATGTTTAGGTTTCACTCTGTTTTCTCCTATATGGATACATGTAGTTGGAACTCTAAATCAAACACGATTTGTGCTAGCTCTTTGAAACTTGGCACAAGAATATAGTTCCAAGTTCTATCGCTATGGTTTGTGTGCTATTGAAGTAGCCCCAAGCAGAGACTTACGAGAATCTGTTTCATTGAAAGGGGTTATCAAGGTTCCAAAAAACTACGAGTTTCCTGAAATCTCAGCAAACATTTTTTCACCCAATCTTGATGATACTTGCAGGTCGTGATCAGTACACGAATCCCACTTGGCTCACCAAATTTCGTTCTTCTAGGTTAAACCGTTCCTTTGCAGTAACCGTTTTCATGTTTAGGTTTCACTCTGTTTTCTCCTATATGGATACATGTAGTTGGAACTCTAAATCAAACACGGTTTGTGCTATCTCTTTGAAACTTGGCACAATAATGTAGTTCCAAGTTCTATCGCTACGGTTTGTGTGCTATTGAAGTAGCCCCAAGCAGAGACTGACGAGAATCCCTTTCATTGAAAGGGGTTGCCAGGCTTCCAAAAAACTGCGAGGTTCCTGAAATCTCAGCAAACAATTTTTTCACCCAATCTTGATGATACTTCCATTTAATGATCAGTACACCAATCCCACTTGGCTCACCAAATTTCGTTCTTCTAGGTTAAACCGTTCCTTTGCAGTAACTGTTTTCATGTTTAGGTTTCACTCTGTTTTCTCCTATATGGATTCATGTAGTTGGAACTCTAAATCAATCACGGTTTGTGCTAGCTCTTTGAAACATGGCACAATAATGTAGTTCCAAGTTCTGTCGCTATGATTTGTGTGCTTTTGAAGTAGCCCCAAGCAGAGACTGACGAGAATCCCTTTCATTGAAAGGGGTTAACAAGCTTCCAAAAAACTACGAGTTTCCTGAAATCTCAGCAAACATTTTTTCACCCAATCTTGATGATACTTGCAGGTAGTGTTCAGTACACGAATCCCACTTGGCTCACCAAATTTAGTTCTTCTAGGTTAAACCGTTCCTTTGCAGTAACCGTTTTCATGTTTAGGTTTCACTCTGTTTTCTCCTATATGGATACATGTAGTTGGAACTCTAAATCAAACACGGTTTGTGCTAGCTCTTTGAAACTTGGCACAATAATGTAGTTCCAAGTTCTATCGCTATGGTTTGTGTGCTATTGAAGTAGCCCCAAGCAGAGACTGACGAGAATCCCTTTCATTGAAGGGGTTGCCAAGCTTCCAAAAAACTACGAGTTTCCCGAAATCTCAGCAAATATTTTTTCACCCAATCTTGATGATACTTCCATTTAATGACCAGTACACCAATCCTACTTGGTTCACCAAATTTCGTTCTTCTAGGTTAAACCGTTCCTTTGCCGTAACCGTTTTCATGTTTAGGTTTCACTCTGTTTTCTCCTATATGGATACATGTAGTTGGAACTCTAAATCAAACACGGTTTGTGCTAGCTCTTTGAAACTTGGCACAATAATGTAGTTCCAAGTTCTATCGCTATGGTTTGTGTGCTATTGAAGTACCCCAAGCAGACACTGACGAGAACCCCTTTCATTGAAAGGGGTTGCCAAGCTTCCAAAAAACTACGAGTTTCCTGAAATCTCAGCAAACATTTTTTCACCCAATCTTGATGACACTTGCAGGTAGTGATCAGTACACGAATCCCACTTGGCTCACTAAATTTCGTTCTTCTAGGTTAAAACGTTCCTTTGCAGTAACCGTTTTCATGTTTAGGTTTCACTCTGTTTTCTCCTATATGGATACATGTAGTTGGAACACTAAATCAAACACGGTTTGTGCTAGCTCTTTGAAACTTGGCACAATAATGTAGTTCCAAGTTCTATTGCTATGGTTTGTGTGCTACTGAAGTAGCCCCAAGCAGAGACTGACGAGAATCCCTTTCATTGAAAGGGGTTGCCAGGCTTCCAAAAAACTGCGAGTTTACTGTAATCTCAGCAAACATTTTTTCACCCAATCTTGATGATACTTCCATTTAATGATCAGTACACCAATCCCACTTGGCTCACCACATTTCGTTCTTCTAGGTTAAACCGTTCCTTTGCAGTAACCGTTTTCCTGTTTAGGTTTCACTCTGTTTTCTCCTATATAGATACATGTATTTGGAACTCTAAATCAAACATGGTTTGTGCTAGCTCTTTGAAACTTGGCACAATAATGTAGTTCCAAGTTCTATCGCTATGGTTTGTGTGCTATTGAAGTAGACCCAAGCAGAGACTGACGAGAATCACTTTCATTGAAAGTGGTTGGAGGCTTCCAAAAAACTGCGAGTTTCCTGAAATCTCAGCAAACATTTTTTCACCCAATCTTGATGATACTTCCATTTAATGATCAGTACACCAATCCCACTTGGCTCACCAAATTTCGTTCTTCTAGGTTAAACCGTTCCTTTGCAGTAACTGTTTTCATGTTTAGGTTTCACTCTGTTTTCTCCTATATAGATACGTGTAGTTGGAACTCTAAATCAAACACGGTTTGTGCTAGCTCTTTGAAACTTGGCACAATAATGTAATTCCAAGTTCTATCGCTATGGTTTGTGTGCTATTGAAGTAGCCCCAAGCAGAGACTGACGAGAAACCCTTTCATTGAAAGGGGTTGCCAAGCTTCCAAAAAACTACGAGTTTCCTGAAATCTCAGCAAACATTTTTTCACCCAATCTTGATGATACTTCGATTTAATAATCAGTACACCAATCCCACTTGGCTCACCAAATTTCGTTCTTCTAGGTTAAACCGTTCCTTTGCAGTAACCGTTTTCCTGTTTAGGTTTCACTCTGTTTTCTCCTATATAGATACATGTAGTTGGAACTCTAAATCAAACACGGTTTGTGCTAGCTCTTTGAAACTTGGCACAATAATGTAGTTCCAAGTTCTATCGCTATGGTTTGTGTGCTATTGAAGTAGCCCCAAAGAGAGACTGACGAGAATCCCTTTCATTGAAAGGGGTTGGATGCTTCCAAAAAACTGCGAGCATCCAGAAATCTCAGCAAACATTTTTCACCCAGTCCTGATGATACTTCCATTTAATGATCAGTACACCAATCCCACTTGGCTCACCAAATTTCGTTCTTCTAGCTTAAACCGTTCCTTTGCCGTAACTGTTTTCATGTTTAGGTTTCACTCTGTTTTCTCCTATATGGATACATGTAGTTGGCACTCTAAATCAAACACGGTTTGTGCTAGCTCTTTGAAATTGGCACAATAATGTAGTTCCAAGTTCTATCGCTATGGTTTGTGTGCTATTGAAGTAGCCCCAAGCAGAGACTGATGAGAATCCCTTTCATTGAAAGGGGTTGCCAAGCTTCCAAAAAACTGCGAGTTTCCTGAAATCTCAGCAAACATTTTTTCACCCAATCTTGATGATACTTGCAGGTAGTGATCAGTACACGAATCTCACTTGGCTCACTAAATTTCGTTCTTCTAGGTTAAACCGTTCTTTGCAGTAACCGTTTTCATGTTTAGGTTTCACTCTGTTTTCTCCTATATGGATACATGTAGTTGGAACTGTAAATCAAACACGGTTTGTGCTAGCTCTTTGAAACTTGGCACAAGAATGTAGTTCCAAGTTCTATCGCTATGGTTTGTGTGCTATTGAAGTAGCCCCAAGCAGAGACTTACGAGAATCCGTTTCATTGAAAGGGGTTATCAAGGTTCCAAAAAACTACGAGTTTCCTGAAATCTCAGCTAACATTTTTTCACCCAATCTTGATGATACTTCTATTTAATGATCAGTACACCTATCCCACTTGGCTCACCAAATTTCGTTCTTCTAGGTTAATCCGTTCCTTTGCAGAAACCGTTTTCATGTTTAGGTTTCACTCTGTTTTCTCCTATATGGATACATGTAGTTGGAACTCTAAGTCAAACACGGTTTGTGCTAGCTCTTTGAAACTTGGCACAATAATGTAGTTCCAAGTTCTATCGCTATGGTTTGTGTGCTATTGAAGTAGCCCCAAGCAGAGACTGACGAGAATCCCTTTCATTGAAAGGGGTTGCCAGGCTTCCAAAAAACTGCGAGTTTCCTGAAATCTCAGCAAACATTTTTTCACCCAATCTTGATGATACTTGCAGGTAGTGATCAGTACACGAATCCCACTTGGCTCACCAAATTTCGTTCTTCTAGGTTAAACCGTTCCTTTGCAGTAACCGTTTTCATGTTTAGGTTTCACTCTGTTTTCTCCTATATGGATACATGTAGTTGGAACTCTAAATCAAACACGGTTTGTGCTAGCTCTTTGAAACTTGGCACAATAATGTAGTTCCAAGTTCTATCGCTATGGTTTGTGTGCTATTGAAGTAGCCCCAAGCAGAGACTGACGAGAATCCCTTTCATTGAAAGGGGTTGCCAAGCTTCCAAATAATTACGAGTTTCCTGAAATCTCAGCTAACATTTTTTTCACCCAATCTTGATGATACTTCCATTTAATGATCAGTACACCAATCCACCTTGGCTCACCAAATTTCGTTCTTCTAGGTTAAACCGTTTATTTGCAGTAACCATTTTCATGTTTACGTTTCACTCTGTTTTCTCCTATATGGATACATGTAGTTGGAACTCTAAATCAAACACGGTTTGTGCTAGCTCTTTGAAACTTGGCACAATAATGTAGTTCCAAGTTCTATCGCTATGGTTTGTGTGCTATTGAAGTAGCCCCAAGCAGAGACTGACGAGAAACCCTTTCATTGAAAGGGGTTGCCAAGCTTCCAAAAAACTACGAGTTTCCTGAAATCTCAGCAAACATTTTTTCACCCAATCTTGATGATACTTCTATTTAATAATCAGTACACCAATCCCACTTGGCTAACCAAATTTCGTTCTTCTAGGTTAAACCGTTTCCTTTGCAGTAACCGTTTTCCTGTTTAGGTTTCACTCTGTTTTCTCCTATATAGATAGATGTAGTTGGAACTCTAAATCAAACACGGTTTGTGCTAGCTCTTTGAAACTTGGCACAATAATGTAGTTCCAAGTTCTATCGCTATGGTTTGTGTGCTATTGAAGTAGCCCCAAGCAGAGACTGACGAGAATCCCTATCATGGAAAGGGGTTGCCAGGCTTCCAAAAAACTGCGAGTTTCCTGAAATCTCAGCAAACATTTTTTCACCCAGTCTTGATGATAATTCCATTTAATGATCAGTACACCAATCCCACTTGGTTCACCAAATTTCGTTCTTCTAGATTAAACCGTTTCTTTGCAGTAATCGTTTTCATATTTAGGTTTCACTCTGTTTTCTCCTAGGTAGATACATGTATTTGGAACTCTAAATCAAAAACGGTTTGTGCTAGCTCTTTGAAACTTGGCACCAATAATGTAGTTCCAAGTTCTATCGCTATGGTTTGTGTGCTATTGAAGTAGCCCCAAAGAGAGACTGACGAGAATCCCTTTCATTGAAAGGGGTTGGATGCTTCCAAAAAACTGCGAGTATCCAGAAATCTCAGCAAACATTTTTTCACCCAGTCTTGATGATACTTCCATTTTAATGATCAGTACACCAATCCCACTTGGCTCACCAAATTTCGTTCTTCTAGGTTAAACCGTTCCTTGCAGGAACTGTTTTCATGTTTAGGTTTCACTCTGTTTTCTCCTATATGGATACATGTATTTGGCACTCTAAATCAAACACGGTTTGTGATAGCTCTTTGAAACTTGGCACAATAATGTAGTTCCAAGTTCTATCGCTATGGTTTGTGTGCTATTGAAGTAGCCCAAGCAGAGACTGATGAGAATCCCTTTCATTGAAAGGGGTTGCCAAGCTTCCAAAAAACTGCGAGTTTCCTTTAATCTCAGCAAACATTTTTTCACCCAATCTTGATGATACTTGCAGGTAGTGATCAGTACACGAATCTCACTTGGCCCACTAAATTTCGTTCTTCTAGGTTAAACCGTTCCTTTGCAGTAACCGTTTTCATGTTTAGGTTTCACTCTGTTTTCTCCTATATGGATACATGTAGTTGGAACTCTAAATCAATCACGGTTTGTGCTAGCTCTTTTAAACTTGGCACAATAATGTAGTTCCAAGTTCTATCGCTATGGTTTGTGTGCTTTTGAAGTAGCCCCAAGCAGAGACTGACGAGAATCCCATTCATTGAAAGGGGTTGCCAAGCTTCCAAAAAACTGCGAGTTTCTGAAATCGCAGCAAACATTTTTTCACCCAATCTTGATGATACTTGCAGGTAGTGATCAGTACACGAATCCACTTGGCTCACCAAATTTCGTTCTTCTAGGTTAAACCGTTCCTTTGCAGTAACCGTTTTCTTGTTTACGTTTCACTCTGTTTTCTCCTATATGGATACGTGTAGTTGGAACTCTAAATCAAACACGGTTTGTGCTAGCTCTTTGAAACTTGGCACAATAATGTAGTTCCAAGTTCTATCGCTATGGTTTGTGTGCTATTGAAGTAGCCCCAAGCAGAGACTGACGAGAAACCCTTTCATTGAAAGGGGTGCCAAGCTTCGAAAAAACTGCGAGTTTCCTGAAATCTCAGCAAACATTTTTTCACCCAATCTTGATGATACTTCTATTTAATAATCAGTACACCAATCCCACTTGGCTCACCAAATTTCGTTCTTCTAGGTTAAACCGTTCCTTTGCAGTAACCGTTTTCCTGTTTAGGTTTCACTCTGTTTTCTCCTATATAGATACATGTAGTTGGAACTCTAAATCAAACACGGTTTGTGCTAGCTCTTTGAAACTTGGCACAATAATGTAGTTCCAAGTTCTATCGCTATGGTTTGTGTGCTATTGAAGTAGCCCCAAAGAGAGACTGACGAGAATCCCTTTCATTGAAAGGGGTTGGATGCTTCCAAAAAACTGCGAGTATCCAGAAATCTCAGCAAACATTTTTCACCCAATCTTGATGATACTTCCATTTAATGATCAGTACACCAATCCCACTTGGCTCACCAAATTTCGTTCTTCTAGGTTATACCGTTTATTTGCAGTAACCACTTTCATGTTTACGTTTCACTCTGTTTTCTCCTATATGGATACATGTAGTTGGAACTCTAAATCAAACACGGTTTGTGCTAGCTCTTTGAAACTTGGCACAATCATGTAGTTCCAAGTTCTATCACAATTGTTTGTGTGCTATTGAAGTAGCCCCAAGCAGAGACTGACGAGAATCACTTTCATTGAAAGTGGTTGCAGGCTTCCAAAAAACTGCGAGTTTCCTGAAATCTCAGCAAACATTTTTTCACCCAATCTTGATGATACTTCCATTTAATGATCAGTACACCAATCCCACTTGGCTCACCAAATTTCGTTCTTCTAGGTTAAAACGTTCCTTTGCAGTAACCGTTTTCATGGTTAGGTTTCACTCTGTTTTCTCATATATAGATACGTGTAGTTGGAACTCTAAATCAAACACGGTTTGTGCTAGCTCTTTGAAACTTGGCACAATCATGTAGTTCCAAGTTCTATCGCTATGGTTTGTGTGCTATTGAAGTAGCCCCAAGCAGAGACTGACGAGAATCCCTTTCATTGAAAGGGGTTGCCAAGCTTCCAAAAAACTCCGAGTTTCCTGAAATTTCAGCAAACATTTTTTCACCCAATCCTGATGATACTTCCATTTAATGATCAGGACACCCATCCCACTTGGCTCACCAAATTTCGTTCTTCTAGGTTAAACCGTTCCTTTGCAGTAACCGTTTTCTTGTTTAGATTTCACTCTGTTTTCTCCTATATAGATACATGTAGTTGGAACTCTAAATCAAACACGGTTTGTGCTAGCTCTTTGAAACTTGGCCCAATAATGTAGTTCCAAGTTCTGTCGCTATGATTTGTGTGCTTTTGAAGTAGCCCCAAGCAGAGACTGAGGAGAATCCCTTTCATTGAAAGGGGTTATCAAGCTTCCAAAAAACTACGAGTTTCCTGAAATCTCAGCAAACATTTTTTCACCCAATCTTGATGATACTTGCAGGTAGTCAGTACAAGAATCCCACTTGGCTCACCAAATTTCGTTCTTCTAGGTTTAACCGTTCCTTTGCAGTAACCGTTTTCATGTTTAGGTTTCACTCTGTTTTCTCCTATATGGATACATGTAGTTGGACTCTAAATCAAATACGGATTGTGCTAGCTCTTTGAAACTTGGCACAATAATGTAGTTCCAAGTTCTATCACTATGGTTTGTGTGCTATTGAAGTAGCCCCAAGCAGAGACTGACGAGAATCCCTTTCATTGAAAGGGGTTGCCAAGCTTCCAAAAAACTACGAGTTTCCTGAAATCTCAGCAAACAATTTTTCACCCAATCTTGATGATACTTGCAGGTAGTGATCAGTACACGAATACCACTTGGCTCACTAAATTTCGTTCTTCTAGGTTAAAACGTTCCTTTGCAGTAACCGTTTTCATGTTTAGGTTTCACTCTGTTTTCTCCTATATGGATACATGTAGTTGGAACTCTAAATCAAACACGGTTTGTGCTAGCTCTTTGAAACTTGGCACAATAATGTAGTTCCAAGTTCTATCGCTATGGTTTGTGTGCTATTGAAGTAGCCCAAAGCAGAGACTGACGAGAATCCCTTTCATTGAAAGGGGTTGCCAAGCTTCCAAAAAACTACGAGTTTCCTGAAATTTCAGCAAACATTTTTTCACCCAATCTTGATGATACTTCCTTTTAATGATCAGGACTCCAATCCCACTTGGCTCACCAAATTTCGTTCTTCTAGGTTAAACCGTTCCTTTGCAGTAACCGTTTTCTTGTTTAGATTTCACTCTGTTTTCTCCTATATGGATACATGTAGTTGGAACTCTAAATCAAACACGGTTGTGCTAGCTCTTTGAAACTTGGCACAATAATGTAGTTCCAAGTTCTATCGCTATGGTTTGTGTGCTTTTGAAGTAGCCCCAAGCAGAGACTGACGAGAATCCCTTTCATTGAAAGGGGTTGCCAAGCTTCCAAAAAACTACGAGTTTCCTGAAATCTCAGCAAACATTTTTTCACCCAATCTTGATGATACTTCCATTTAATGATCAGTACACCAATCCCACTTGGCTCACCAAATTTCGTTCTTCTAGGTTAAACTGTTCCTTTGCAGTTACCGTTTTCATGTTTAGGTTTCACTCTGTTTTCTCCTATATGGATACATGTAGTTGGAACTCTAAATCAAATACGGTTTGTGCTAGCTCTTTGAAACGTGACACAATAATGTAGTTCCAAGTTCTATCGCTATGGTTTGTGTGCTATTGAAGTAGACCCAAGCAGAGACTGACGAGAATCCCTTTCATTGAAAGGGGTTGCCAAGCTTCCAAAAAACTACGAGTTTCCTGAAATCTCAGCAAACAATTTTTCCCCCAATCTAGATGATACTTGCAGGTAGTGATCAGAAAACGAATCCCACTTGGCTCACTAAATTTCGTTCTTCTAGGTTAAAACGTTCCTTTGCAGTAACCGTTTTCATGTTTAGGTTTCACTCTGTTTTCTCCTATATAGATACGTGTAGTTGGAACTCTAAATCAAACACGGTTTGTGCTAGCTCTTTGAAACTTGGCACAATAATGTAGTTCCAAGTTCTATCGCTATAGTTTGTGTGCTATTGAAGTAGCCCCAAGCAGAGACTGGCGAGAATCCCTTTCATTGAAAGGGGTTGCCAAGCTTCCAAAAAACTACGAGTTTCCTGAAATCTCAGCAAACATTTTTTCACCCAATCTTGATGATACTTCCATTTAATGATCAGGACACCAATCCCACTTGGCTCACCAAATTTCGTTCTTCTAGGTTAAAACGTTCCTTTGCTGTAACCGTTTTCATGTTTAGGTTTCACTCTGTTTTCTCCTATATAGATACGTGTAGTTGGAACTCTAAATCAAACACGGTTTGTGCTAGCTCTTTGAAACTTGGCACAATAATGTAGTTCCAAGTTCTATCGCTATGGTTTGTGTGCTATTGAAGTAGCCCCAAGCAGAGACTGACGAGAATCACTTTCATTGAAAGTGGTTGGAGGCTTCCAAAAAACTGCGAGTTTCCTGAAATCTCAGCAAACATTTTTTCACCCAATCTTGATGATACTCCCATTTAATTATCAGTACATCAATCCCACTTGGCTCACCAAATTTCGTTCTTCTAGGTTTAACCGTTCCTTTGCAGTAACCGTTTTCATGTTTAGGTTTCACTCTGTTTTCTCCTATATGGATACATGTAGTTGGAACTCTAAATCAAACACGGTTTGTGCTAGCTCTTTGAAACTTGGCACAATAATGTAGTTTTACGTTCTATCGCTAGGTTTTGTGTGCTATTGAAGTAGCCCCAAGCAGAGACTGACGAGAATCCCTTTCATTGAAAGGGGTTGCCAAGCTTCCAAAAAACTGCGAGTTTCCTCAAATCTCAGCAAATATTTTTTCACCCAATCTTCATGATACATGCAGGTAGTGATCAGTACATGAATCCCAAATGGCTCACTAAATTTCATTCTTCTAGGTTAAACCGTTCCTTTGCAGTAACCGTTTTCATGTTTAGGTTTCACTCTGTTTTCTCCTATATGGATACATGTAGTTGGAACTCTAAATCAAACACGGTTTGTGCTAGCTCTTTGAAACTTGGCACAATAATGTAGTTCCAAGTTCTATCGCTATGTTTTGTGTGCTATTGAAGTAGCCCCAAGCAGAGACTGACGAGAATCACTTTCATAGAAAGGGGTTGCCAGGCTTCCAAAAAACTGCGAGTTTCCTGAAATCTCAGCAAACATTTTTTCACCCAGTCTTGATGATGCTTCCATTTAATGATCAGTACACCAATCCCACTTGGCTCACCAAATTTCGTTCTTCTATTTTAAACCTTTCCTTTGAAGTAACCGTTTTCATGTTTAGGTTTCACTCTGTTTTCTCCTATATGGATACATGTAGTTGGAACTCTAAATCAAACACGGTTTGTGCTAGCTCTTTGAAACTTGGCACAATAATGTAGTTCCAAGTTCTATCGCAATGGTTTGTGTGCTATTGAAGTAGCCCCAAGCAGAGACTGACGAGAATCACTTTCATTGAAAGTGGTTGGAGGCTTCCAAAAAACTGCGAGTTTCCTGAAATCTCAGCAAACATTTTTTCACCCAATCTTGATGATACTTCCATTTAATGATCAGGACACCAATCCCACTTGGCTCACCAAATTTCGTTCTTCTAGGTTAAAACGTTCCTTTGCTGTAACCGTTTTCATGTTTAGGTTTCACTCTGTTTTCTCCTATATAGATACGTGTAGTTGGAACTCTAAATCAAACACGGTTTGTGCTAGCTCTTTGAAACTTGGCACAATCATGTAGTTCCAAGTTCTATCACAATGGTTTGTGTGCTATTGAAGTAGCCCCAAGCAGAGACTGACGAGAATCACTTTCATTGAAAGCGGTTGCAGGCTTCCAAAAAACTGCGAGTTTCCTGAAATCTCAGCAAACATTTTTTCACCCAATCTTGATGATACTTCCATTTAATGATCAGTACACCAATCCCACTTGGCTCACCAAATTTCGTTCTTCTAGGTTAAAACGTTCCTTTGCAGTAACCGTTTTCATGGTTAGGTTTCACTCTGTTTTCTCATATATAGATACGTGTAGTTGGAACTCTAAATCAAACACGGTTTGTGCTAGCTCTTTGAAACTTGGCACAATCATGTAGTTCCAAGTTCTATCGCTATGGTTTGTGTGCTATTGAAGTAGCCCCAAGCAGAGACTGACGAGAATCCCTTTCATTGAAAGGGGTTGCCAAGCTTCCAAAAAACTACGAGTTTCCTGAAATTTCAGCAAACATTTTTTCACCCAATCCTGATGATACTTCCATTTAATGATCAGGACACCCATCCCACTTGGCTCACCAAATTTCGTTCTTCTAGGTTAAACCGTTCCTTTGCAGTAACCGTTTTCTTGTTTAGATTTCACTCTGTTTTCTCCTATATGGATACATGTAGTTGGAACTCTAAATCAAACACGGTTTGTGCTAGCTCTTTGAAACTTGCCCCAATAATGTAGTTCCAAGTTCTGTCGCTATGATTTGTGTGCTTTTGAAGTAGCCCCAAGCAGAGACTGAGGAGAATCCCTTTCATTGAAAGGGGTTATCAAGCTTCCAAAAAACTACGAGTTTCCTGAAATCTCAGCAAACATTTTTTCACCCAATCTTGATGATACTTGCAGGTAGTCAGTACACGAATCCCACTTGGCTCACCAAATTTCGTTCTTCTAGGTTAAACTGTTCCTTTGCAGTAACCGTTTTCATGTTTAGGTTTCACTCTGTTTTCTCCTATATGGATACATGTAGTTGGACTCTAAATCAAATACGGTTTGTGCTAGCTCTTTGAAACTTGGCACAATAATGTAGTTCCAAGTTCTATCACTATGGTTTGTGTGCTATTGAAGTAGCCCCAAGCAGAGACTGACGAGAATCCCTTTCATTGAAAGGGGTTGCCAAGCTTCCAAAAAACTACGAGTTTCCTGAAATCTCAGCAAACAATTTTTCACCCAATCTTGATGATACTTGCAGGTAGTGATCAGTACACGAATACCACTTGGCTCACTAAATTTCGTTCTTCTAGGTTAAAACGTTCCTTTGCAGTAACCGTTTTCATGTTTAGGTTTCACTCTGTTTTCTCCTATATGGATACATGTAGTTGGAACTCTAAATCAAACACGGTTTGTGCTAGCTCTTTGAAACTTGGCACAATAATGTAGTTCCAAGTTCTATCGCTATGGTTTGTGTGCTATTGAAGTAGCCCAAAGCAGAGACTGACGAGAATCCCTCTCATTGAAAGGGGTTGCGAGGCTTCCAAAAAACTACGAGTTTCCTGAAATTTCAACAAACATTTTTTCACCCAATCTTGATGATACTTCCATTTAATGATCAGGACTCCAATCCCACTTGGCTCACCAAATTTCGTTCTTCTAGGTTAAACCGTTCCTTTGCAGTAACCGTTTTCTTGTTTAGATTTCACTCTGTATTCTCCTATATGGATACATGTAGTTGGAACTCTAAATCAAACACGGTTTGTGCTAGCTCTTTGAAACTTGGCACAATAATGTAGTTCCAAGTTCTATCGCTATGGTTTGTGTGCTTTTGAAGTAGCCCCAAGCAGAGACTGACGAGAATCCCTTTCATTGAAAGGGGTTGCCAAGCTTCCAAAAAACTACGAGTTTCCTGAAAACTCAGCAAACATTTTTTCACCCAATCTTGATGAGACTTCCATTTAATGATCAGTACACCAATCCCACTTGGCTCACCAAATTTCGTTCTTCTAGGTTAAACTGTTCCTTTGCAGTAACCGTTTTCATGTTTAGGTTTCACTCTGTTTTCTCCTATATGGATACATGTAGTTGGAACTCTAAATCAAATACGGTTTGTGCTAGCTCTTTGAAACTTGACACAATAATGTAGTTCCAAGTTCTATCGCTATGTTTTGTGTGCTATTGAAGTAGCCCCAAGCAGAGACTGACGAGAATCCCTTTCATTGAAAGGGGTTGCCAAGCTTCCAAAAAACTACGAGTTTCCTGAAATCTCAGCAAACAATTTTTCCCCCAATCTAGATGATACTTGCAGGTAGTGATCAGAAAACGAATCCCACTTGGCTCACTAAATTTCGTTCTTCTAGGTTAAAACGTTCCTTTGCAGTAACCGTTTTCATGTTTAGGTTTCACTCTGTTTTCTCCTATATGGATACATGTTGTTGGAACTCTAAATCAAACACGGTTTGTGCTAGCTTTTTCAAACTTGGCACAATAATGTAGTTCCAAGTTCTATCGCTATGGTTTGTGTGCTATTGAAGTAGCCCAAAGCAGAGAGTGACGAGAAACCCTTTCATTGAAAGGGGTTGCCAAGCTTCCAAAAAACTACGAGTTTCCTGAAATTTCAGCAAACATTTTTTCACCCAATCTTGATGATACTTCCATTTAATGATCAGGACACCAATCTCACTTGGCTCACCAAATTTCGTTCTTCTAGGTTAAAACGTTCCTTTGCAGTAACCGTTTTCTTCTTTAGATTTCACTCTGTTTTCTCCTATATGGATACATGTAGTTGGAACTCTAAATCAAACACGGTTTGTGCTAGCTCTTTGAAACTTGGCCCAATAATGTAGTTCCAAGTTCTATAGCTATGGTTTGTGTTCTATTGAAGTAGCCCCAAGCAGAGAATGACGAGAATCCCTTTCATTGAAAGGGGTTGCCAGGCTTCCAAAAAACTGCGAGTTTCCTGTAATCTCAGCAAATATTTTTTCACCCAATCTTGATGATACTTCCATTTACTGATCAGTACACCATTCCCACTTGGCTCACCAAATTTCGTTCTTCTACGTTAAACCGTTCCTTTGCAGTAACCATTTTCATGTTTAGGTTTCACTCTGTTTTCTCCTATATGGATACATGTAGTTGGAACTCTAAATCAAACACGGTTTGTGCTAGCTCTTTGAAACTTGGCACAATAATGTAGTTCCAAGTTCTATCGCTATGGTTTGTGTGCTATTGAAGTAGCCCCAAGCAGAGACTGACGAGAATCACTTTCATTGAAAGTGGTTGGAGGCTTCCAAAAAACTGCGAGTTTCCTGAAATCTCAGCAAACATTTTTTCACCCAATCTTGATGATACTTCCATTTAATGATCAGGACACCAATCCCACTTGGCTCACCAAATTTCGTTCTTCTAGGTTAAAACGTTCCTTTGCTGTAACCGTTTTCATGTTTAGGTTTCACTCTGTTTTCTCCTATATAGATACGTGTATTTGGAACTCTAAATCAAACACGGTTTGTGCTAGCTCTTTGAAACTTGGCACAATCATGTAGTTCCAAGTTCTATCACAATGGTTTGTGTGCTATTGAAGTAGCCCCAAGCAGAGACTGACGAGAATCACTTTCATTGAAAGTGGTTGCAGGCTTCCAAAAAACTGCGAGTTTCCTGAAATCTCAGCAAACATTTTTTCACCCAATCTTGATGATACTTCCATTTAATGATCAGTACACCAATCCCACTTGGCTCACCAAATTTCGTTCTTCTAGGTTAAAACGTTCCTTTGCAGTAACCGTTTTCATGGTTAGGTTTCACTCTGTTTTCTCATATATAGATACGTGTAGTTGGAACTCTAAATCAAACACGGTTTGTGCTAGCTCTTTGAAACTTGGCACAATCATGTAGTTCCAAGTTCTATCGCTATGGTTTGTGTGCTATTGAAGTAGCCCCAAGCAGAGACTGACGAGAATCCCTTTCATTGAAAGGGGTTGCCAAGCTTCCAAAAAACTACGAGTTTCCTGAAATTTCAGCAAACATTTTTTCACCCAATCCTGATGATACTTCCATTTAATGATCAGTACACCAATCCCACTTGGCTCACCAAATTTCGTTCTTCTAGGTTAAACTGTTCCTTTGCAGTAACCGTTTTCATGTTTAGGTTTCACTCTGTTTTCTCCTATATGGATACATGTAGTTGGACTCTAAATCAAATACGGTTTGTGCTAGCTCTTTGAAACTTGGCACAATAATGTAGTTCCAAGTTCTATCACTATGGTTTGTGTGCTATTGAAGTAGCCCCAAGCAGAGACTGACGAGAATCCCTTTCATTGAAAGGGGTTGCCAAGCTTCCAAAAAACTACGAGTTTCCTGAAATCTCAGCAAACAATTTTTCACCCAATCTTGATGATACTTGCAGGTAGTGATCAGTACACGAATACCACTTGGCTCACTAAATTTCGTTCTTCTAGGTTAAAACGTTCCTTTGCAGTAACCGTTTTCATGTTTAGGTTTCACTCTGTTTTCTCCTATATGGATACATGTAGTTGGAACTCTAAATCAAACACGGTTTGTGCTAGCTGTTTCAAAATTGGCACAATAATGTAGTTCCAAGTTCTATCGCTATGGTTTGTGTGCTATTGAAGTAGCCCAAAGCAGAGACTGACGAGAATCCCTTTCATTGAAAGGGGTTGCCAAGCTTCCAAAAAACTACGAGTTTCCTGAAATTTCAGCAAACATTTTTTCACCCAATCTTGATGATACTTCCATTTAATGATCAGGACTCCAATCCCATTTGGCTCACCAAATTTCGTTCTTCTAGGTTAAACCGTTCCTTTGCAGTAACCGTTTTCTTGTTTAGATTTCACTCTGTTTTCTCCTATATGGATACATGTAGTTGGAACTCTAAATCAAACACGGTTTGTGCTAGCTCTTTGAAACTTGGCCCAATAATGTAGTTCCAAGTTCTATCGCTATGGTTTGTGTGCTTTTGAAGTAGCCCCAAGCAGAGACTGACGAGAATCACTTTCATTGAAAGGGGTTGCCAAGCTTCCAAAAAACTACGAGTTTCCTGAAATCTCAGCAAACATTTTTTCACCCAATCTTGATGATACTTCCATTTAATGATCAGTACACCAATCCCACTTGGCTCACCAAATTTCGTTCTTCTAGGTTAAACTGTTCCTTTGCAGTAACCGTTTTCATGTTTAGGTTTCACTCTGTTTTCTCCTATATGGATACATGTAGTTGGAACTCTAAATCAAATACGGTTTGTGCTAGCTCTTTGAAACTTGACACAATAATGTAGTTCCAAGTTCTATCGCTATGGTTTGTGTGCTATTGAAGTAGCCCCAAGCAGAGACTGACGAGAATCCCTTTCATTGAAAGGGGTTGCCAAGCTTCCAAAAAACTACGAGTTTCCTGAAATCTCAGCAAACAATTTTTCCCCCAATCTAGATGATACTTGCAGGTAGTGATCAGACAACGAATCCCACTTGGCTCACTAAATTTCGTTCTTCTAGGTTAAAACGTTCCTTTGTAGTAACCGTTTTCATGTTTAGGTTTCACTCTGTTTTCTCCTATATGGATACATGTTGTTGGAACTCTAAATCAAACACGGTTTGTGCTAGCTCTTTCAAACTTGGCACAATAATGTAGTTCCAAGTTCTATCGCTATGGTTTGTGTGCTATTGAAGTAGCCCAAAGCAGAGAGTGACGAGAATCCCTTTCATTGAAAGGGGTTGCCAAGCTTCCAAAAAACTACGAGTTTCCTGAAATTTCAGCAAACATTTTTTCACCCAATCTTGATGATACTTCCATTTAATGATCAGGACACCAATCCCACTTGGCTCACCAAATTTCGTTCTTCTAGGTTAAAACGTTCCTTTGCAGTAACCGTTTTCATGTATAGGTTTCACTCTGTTTCCTCATATATAGATACGTGTAGTTGGAACTCTAAATCAAACATGGTTTGTGCTAGCTCTTTGAAACTTGGCACAATCATGTAGTTCCAAGTTCTATCACTATGGTTTGTGTGCTATTGAAGTAGCCCCAAGCAGAGACTGACGAGAATCCCTTTCATTGAAAGGGGTTGCCAAGCTTCCAAAAAACTGCGAGTTTCCTGAAATCTCAGCAAACATTTTTTCACCCAATCTTGATGATACTTCCAGGTAGTGATCAGTACATGAATCCCACTTGGCTCACTAAATTTCATTTTTCTAGGTTAAACCATTCCTTTGCAGTAACCGTTTTCATGTTTAGGTTTCACTCTGTTTTCTCCTATATGGATACATGTAGTTGGAACTCTAAATCAAACACGGTTTGTGCTAGCTCATTGAAACTTGGCCCAATAATGTAGTTCCAAGTTCTGTCGCTATGATTTGTGTGCTTTTGAAGTAGCCCCAAGCAGAGACTGACGAGAATCCCTTTCATTGAAAGGGGTTATCAAGCTTCCAAAAAACTACGAGTTTCCTGAAATCTCAGCAAACATTTTTTCACGCAATCTTGATGATACTTGCAGGTAGTGATCAGTACACGAATCCCACGTGGCTCACCAAATTTCGTTCTTCTAGGTTAAACTGTTCCTTTGCAGTAACCGTTTTCATGTTTAGGTTTCACTCTGTTTTCTCCTATATGGATACATGTAGTTGGAACTCTAAATCAAACACGGTTTGTGCTAGCTCTTTGAAACTTGGCACAATAATGTAGTTCCAAGTTCTATCGCTATAGTTTGTGTGCTATTGAAGTAGCCCCAAGCAGAGACTGGCGAGAATCCCTTTCATTGAAAGGGGTTGCCAAGCTTCCAAAAAACTACGAGTTTCCTGAAATCTCAGCAAACATTTTTTCACCCAATCTTGATGATACTTCCATTTAATGATCAGGACACCAATCCCACTTGGCTCACCAAATTTCGTTCTTCTAGGTTAAAACGTTCCTTTGCTGTAACCGTTTTCATGTTTAGGTTTCACTCTGTTTTCTCCTATATAGATACGTGTAGTTGGAACTCTAAATCAAACACGGTTTGTGCTAGCTCTTTGAAACTTGGCACAATAATGTAGTTCCAAGTTCTATCGCTATGGTTTGTGTGCTATTGAAGTAGCCCCAAGCAGAGACTGACGAGAATCACTTTCATTGAAAGTGGTTGGAGGCTTCCAAAAAACTGCGAGTTTCCTGAAATCTCAGCAAACATTTTTTCACCCAATCTTGATGATACTCCCATTTAATTATCAGTACATCAATCCCACTTGGCTCACCAAATTTCGTTCTTCTAGGTTTAACCGTTCCTTTGCAGTAACCGTTTTCATGTTTAGGTTTCACTCTGTTTTCTCCTATATGGATACATGTAGTTGGAACTCTAAATCAAACACGGTTTGTGCTAGCTCTTTGAAACTTGGCACAATAATGTAGTTTTACGTTCTATCGCTAGGTTTTGTGTGCTATTGAAGTAGCCCCAAGCAGAGACTGACGAGAATCCCTTTCATTGAAAGGGGTTGCCAAGCTTCCAAAAAACTGCGAGTTTCCTCAAATCTCAGCAAATATTTTTTCACCCAATCTTCATGATACATGCAGGTAGTGATCAGTACATGAATCCCAAATGGCTCACTAAATTTCATTCTTCTAGGTTAAACCGTTCCTTTGCAGTAACCGTTTTCATGTTTAGGTTTCACTCTGTTTTCTCCTATATGGATACATGTAGTTGGAACTCTAAATCAAACACGGTTTGTGCTAGCTCTTTGAAACTTGGCACAATAATGTAGTTCCAAGTTCTATCGCTATGTTTTGTGTGCTATTGAAGTAGCCCCAAGCAGAGACTGGCGAGAATCCCTTTCATTGAAAGGGGTTGCCAAGCTTCCAAAAAACTACGAGTTTCCTGAAATCTCAGCAAACATTTTTTCACCCAATCTTGATGATACTTCCATTTAATGATCAGGACACCAATCCCACTTGGCTCACCAAATTTCGTTCTTCTAGGTTAAAACGTTCCTTTGCTGTAACCGTTTTGATGTTTAGGTTTCACTCTGTTTTCTCCTATATAGATACGTGTAGTTGGAACTCTAAATCAAACACGGTTTGTGCTAGCTCTTTGAAACTTGGCACAATAATGTAGTTCCAAGTTCTATCGCTATGGTTTGTGTGCTATTGAAGTAGCCCCAAGCAGAGACTGACGAGAATCACTTTCATTGAAAGTGGTTGGAGGCTTCCAAAAAACTGCGAGTTTCCTGAAATCTCAGCAAACATTTTTTCACCCAATCTTGATGATACTCCCATTTAATTATCAGTACATCAATCCCACTTGGCTCACCAAATTTCGTTCTTCTAGGTTTAACCGTTCCTTTGCAGTAACCGTTTTCATGTTTAGGTTTCACTCTGTTTTCTCCTATATGGATACATGTAGTTGGAACTCTAAATCAAACACGGTTTGTGCTAGCTCTTTGAAACTTGGCACAATAATGTAGTTTTACGTTCTATCGCTAGGTTTTGTGTGCTATTGAAGTAGCCCCAAGCAGAGACTGACGAGAATCCCTTTCATTGAAAGGGGTTGCCAAGCTTCCAAAAAACTGCGAGTTTCCTCAAATCTCAGCAAATATTTTTTCACCCAATCTTCATGATACTTGCAGGTAGTGATCAGTACATGAATCCCACATGGCTCACTAAATTTCATTCTTCTAGGTTAAACCGTTCCTTTGCAGTAACCGTTTTCATGTTTAGGTTTCACTCTGTTTTCTCCTATATGGATACATGTAGTTGGAACTCTAAATCAAACACGGTTTGTGCTAGCTCTTTGAAACTTGGCACAATAATGTAGTTCCAAGTTCTATCGCTATGTTTTGTGTGCTATTGAAGTAGCCCCAAGCAGAGACTGACGAGAATCACTTTCATAGAAAGGGGTTGCCAGGCTTCCAAAAAACTGCGAGTTTCCTGAAATCTCAGCAAACATTTTTTCACCCAGTCTTGATGATGCTTCCATTTAATGATCAGTACACCAATCCCACTTGGCTCACCAAATTTCGTTCTTCTATTTTAAACCTTTCCTTTGAAGTAACCGTTTTCATGTTTAGGTTTCACTCTGTTTTCTCCTATATGGATACATGTAGTTGGAACTCTAAATCAAACACGGTTTGTGCTAGCTCTTTGAAACTTGGCACAATAATGTAGTTCCAAGTTCTATCGCAATGGTTTGTGTGCTATTGAAGTAGCCCCAAGCAGAGACTGACGAGAATCACTTTCATTGAAAGTGGTTGGAGGCTTCCAAAAAACTGCGAGTTTCCTGAAATCTCAGCAAACATTTTTTCACCCAATCTTGATGATACTTCCATTTAATGATCAGGACACCAATCCCACTTGGCTCACCAAATTTCGTTCTTCTAGGTTAAAACGTTCCTTTGCTGTAACCGTTTTCATGTTTAGGTTTCACTCTGTTTTCTCCTATATAGATACGTGTAGTTGGAACTCTAAATCAAACACGGTTTGTGCTAGCTCTTTGAAACTTGGCACAATCATGTAGTTCCAAGTTCTATCACAATGGTTTGTGTGCTATTGAAGTAGCCCCAAGCAGAGACTGACGAGAATCACTTTCATTGAAAGCGGTTGCAGGCTTCCAAAAAACTGCGAGTTTCCTGAAATCTCAGCAAACATTTTTTCACCCAATCTTGATGATACTTCCATTTAATGATCAGTACACCAATCCCACTTGGCTCACCAAATTTCGTTCTTCTAGGTTAAAACGTTCCTTTGCAGTAACCGTTTTCATGGTTAGGTTTCACTCTGTTTTCTCATATATAGATACGTGTAGTTGGAACTCTAAATCAAACACGGTTTGTGCTAGCTCTTTGAAACTTGGCACAATCATGTAGTTCCAAGTTCTATCGCTATGGTTTGTGTGCTATTGAAGTAGCCCCAAGCAGAGACTGACGAGAATCCCTTTCATTGAAAGGGGTTGCCAAGCTTCCAAAAAACTACGAGTTTCCTGAAATTTCAGCAAACATTTTTTCACCCAATCCTGATGATACTTCCATTTAATGATCAGGACACCCATCCCACTTGGCTCACCAAATTTCGTTCTTCTAGGTTAAACCGTTCCTTTGCAGTAACCGTTTTCTTGTTTAGATTTCACTCTGTTTTCTCCTATATGGATACATGTAGTTGGAACTCTAAATCAAACACGGTTTGTGCTAGCTCTTTGAAACTTGGCCCAATAATGTAGTTCCAAGTTCTGTCGCTATGATTTGTGTGCTTTTGAAGTAGCCCCAAGCAGAGACTGAGGAGAATCCCTTTCATTGAAAGGGGTTATCAAGCTTCCAAAAAACTACGAGTTTCCTGAAATCTCAGCAAACATTTTTTCACCCAATCTTGATGATACTTGCAGGTAGTCAGTACACGAATCCCACTTGGCTCACCAAATTTCGTTCTTCTAGGTTAAACTGTTCCTTTGCAGTAACCGTTTTCATGTTTAGGTTTCACTCTGTTTTCTCCTATATGGATACATGTAGTTGGACTCTAAATCAAATACGGTTTGTGCTAGCTCTTTGAAACTTGGCACAATATTGTAGTTCCAAGTTCTATCACTATGGTTTGTGTGCTATTGAAGTAGCCCCAAGCAGAGACTGACGAGAATCCCTTTCATTGAAAGGGGTTGCCAAGCTTCCAAAAAACTACGAGTTTCCTGAAATCTCAGCAAACAATTTTTCACCCAATCTTGATGATACTTGCAGGTAGTGATCAGTACACGAATACCACTTGGCTCACTAAATTTCGTTCTTCTAGGTTAAAACGTTCCTTTGCAGTAACCGTTTTCATGTTTAGGTTTCACTCTGTTTTCTCCTATATGGATACATGTAGTTGGAACTCTAAATCAAACACGGTTTGTGCTAGCTGTTTCAAAATTGGCACAATAATGTAGTTCCAAGTTCTATCGCTATGGTTTGTGTGCTATTGAAGTAGCCCAAAGCAGAGAGTGACGAGAATCCCTTTCATTGAAAGGGGTTGCCAAGCTTCCAAAAAACTACGAGTTTCCTGAAATTTCAGCAAACATTTTTTCACCCAATCTTGATGATACTTCCATTTAATGATCAGGACTCCAATCCCATTTGGCTCACCAAATTTCGTTCTTCTAGGTTAAACCGTTCCTTTGCAGTAACCGTTTTCTTGTTTAGATTTCACTCTGTTTTCTCCTATATGGATACATGTAGTTGGAACTCTAAATCAAACACGGTTTGTGCTAGCTCTTTGAAACTGGGCACAATAATGTAGTTCCAAGTTCTATCGCTATGGTTTGTGTGCTTTTGAAGTAGCCCCAAGCAGAGACTGACGAGAATCACTTTCATTGAAAGGGGTTGCCAAGCTTCCAAAAAACTACGAGTTTCCTGAAATCTCAGCAAACATTTTTTCACCCAATCTTGATGATACTTTCATTTAATGATCAGTACACCAATCCCACTTGGCTCACCAAATTTCGTTCTTCTAGGTTAAACTGTTCCTTTGCAGTAACCGTTTTCATGTTTAGGTTTCACTCTGTTTTCTCCTATATGGATACATGTAGTTGGAACTCTAAATCAAATACGGTTTGTGCTAGCTCTTTGAAACTTGACACAATAATGTAGTTCCAAGTTCTATCGCTATGGTTTGTGTGCTATTGAAGTAGCCCCAAGCAGAGACTGACGAGAATCCCTTTCATTGAAAGGGGTTGCCAAGCTTCCAAAAAACTACGAGTTTCCTGAAATCTCAGCAAACAATTTTTCCCCCAATCTAGATGATACTTGCAGGTAGTGATCAGAAAACGAATCCCACTTGGCTCACTAAATTTCGTTCTTCTAGGTTAAAACGTTCCTTTGCAGTAACCGTTTTCATGTTTAGGTTTCACTCTGTTTTCTCCTATATGGATACATGTTGTTGGAACTCTAAATCAAACACGGTTTGTGCTAGCTCTTTCAAACTTGGCACAATAATGTAGTTCCAAGTTCTATCGCTATGGTTTGTGTGCTATTGAAGTAGCCCAAAGCAGAGAGTGACGAGAATCCCTTTCATTGAAAGGGGTTGCCAAGCTTCCAAAAAACTACGAGTTTCCTGAAATTTCAGCAAACATTTTTTCACCCAATCTTGATGATACTTCCATTTAATGATCAGGACACCAATCCCACTTGGCTCACCAAATTTCGTTCTTCTAGGTTAAAACGTTCCTTTGCAGTAACCGTTTTCATGTTTAGGTTTCACTCTGTTTCCTCATATATAGATACGTGTAGTTGGAACTCTAAATCAAACATGGTTTGTGCTAGCTCTTTGAAACTTGGCACAATCATGTAGTTCCAAGTTCTATCACTATGGTTTGTGTGCTATTGAAGTAGCCCCAAGCAGAGACTGACGAGAATCCCTTTCATTGAAAGGGGTTGCCAAGCTTCCAAAAAACTGCGAGTTTCCTGAAATCTCAGCAAACATTTTTTCACCCAATCTTGATGATACTTCCAGGTAGTGATCAGTACATGAATCCCACTTGGCTCACTAAATTTCATTTTTCTAGGTTAAACCATTCCTTTGCAGTAACCGTTTTCATGTTTAGGTTTCATTCTGTTTTCTCCTATATGGATACATGTAGTTGGAACTCTAAATCAAACACGGTTTGTGCTAGCTCATTGAAACTTGGCCCAATAATGTAGTTCCAAGTTCTGTCGCTATGATTTGTGTGCTTTTGAAGTAGCCCCAAGCAGAGACTGACGAGAATCCCTTTCATTGAAAGGGGTTATCAAGCTTCCAAAAAACTACGAGTTTCCTGAAATCTCAGCAAACATTTTTTCACGCAATCTTGATGATACTTGCAGGTAGTGATCAGTACATGAATCCCACGTGGCTCACCAAATTTCGTTCTTCTAGGTTAAACTGTTCCTTTGCAGTAACCGTTTTCATGTTTAGGTTTCACTCTGTTTTCTCCTATATGGATACATGTAGTTGGAACTCTAAATCAAACACGGTTTGTGCTAGCTCTTTGAAACTTGGCACAATAATGTAGTTCCAAGTTCTATCGCTATGGTTTGTGTGCTATTGAAGTAGCCCCAAGCAGAGACTGACGAGAATCCCTTTCATTGAAAGGGGTTGCCAAGCTTCCAAAAAACTACGAGTTTCCTGAAATCTCAGCAAATATTTTTTCACCCAATCTTGATGATACTTGCAGGTAGTTATCAGTACACGAATCTCACTTGGCTCACCAAATTTCGTTCTTCTAGGTTAAACCGTTCCTTTGCAGTAACTGTTTTCATGTTTAGGTTTCACTCTGTTTTCTCCTATATGGATACATGTAGTTGAAACTCTAAATCAAACACGGTTTGTGCTAGCTCTTTGAAACTTGGCACAATAATGTAGTTCCAAGTTCTATCGCTATGGTTTGTGTGCTATTGAAGTAGCCCCAAGCAGAGACTGACGAGAATCCCCTTCATTGAAAGGGGTTGCCAAGCTTACAAAAAAATACGAGTTTCCTGAAATCTCAGCAAACATTTTTTCACCCAATCTTGATGATACTTGCATTTAATGATCAATACACCAATCCCACTTGGCTCACCAAATTTCGTTCTTCTAGTTTAAAACGTTCCTTTGCAGTAACTGTTTTCATGTTTAGGTTTCACTCTGTTTTCTCCTATATGGATACATGTAGTTGGAACTCGAAATCAAACACGGTTTGTGCTAGCTCTTTGAAACTTGGCACAGTAATGTAGTTCCAAGTTCTATCGCTATGATTTGTGTGCTTTTGAAGTAGCCCCAAGCAGAGACTGACGAGAATCCCTTTCTTTGAAAGGGGTTATCAAGCTTCCAAAAAACTACGAGTTTCCTGAAATCTCAGCAAACATTTTTTCACCCAATCTTGATGATACTTGCAGGTAGTCAGTACACGAATCCCACTTGGCTCACCAAATTTCGTTCTTCTATGTTAAGCTGTTCCTTTGCAGTAACCGTTTTCATGTTTAGGTTTCACTCTGTTTTCTCCTATATGGATACATGTAGTTGGAACACTAAATCAAACACGGTTTGTGCTAGCTCTTTGAAACTTGGCACAATAATGTAGTTCCAAGTTCTATCGCTATGATTTGTGTGCTTTTGAAGTAGCCCCAAGCAGAGACTGACGAGAATCCCTTTCATTGAAAGGGGTTGCCAAGCTTCCAAAAAACTACGAGTTTCCTGAAATCTCAGCAAACATTTTTTCACCCAATCTTGAAGATACTTCCATTTAATGATCAGTACACCAATCCCACTTGGCTCACCAAATTTCGTTCTTCTAGGTTAAACTGTTCCTTTGCAGTAACCGTTTCCATGTTTAGGTTTCACTCTGTTTTCTCCTATATGGATACATGTAGTTGGAACACTAAATCAAATACGGTTTGTGCTAGCTCTTTGAAACTTGGCACAATAATGTAGTTCCAAGTTCTATCGCTATGGTTTGTGTGCTATTGAAGTAGCCCCAAGCAGAGACTGACGAGAATCCCTTTCATTGAAAGGGGTTGCCAAGCTTCCAAAAAACTACGAGTTTCCTGAAATCTCAGCAAACAATTTTTCACCCAATCTTGATGATACTTGCAGGTAGTGATCAGTACACGAATCCCACTTGGCTCACTAAATTTCGTTCTTCTAGGTTAAAACGTTCCTTTGCAGTAAACGTTTCCTTGTTTAGGTTTCACTCTGTTTTCTCCTATATGGATACATGGAGTTGGAACTCTAAATCAAACACGGTTTGTGCTAGCTCTTTGAAACTTGGCACAATAATGTAGTTCCAAGTTCTATCGCTATGGTTTGTGTGCTATTGAAGTAGCCCAAAGCAGCGACTGACGAGAATCCCTTTCATTCAAAGGGTTGCCAAGCTTACAAAAAACTACGAGTTTCCTGAAATTTCAGCAAACATTTTTTCACCCAATCTTGATGATACTTCCATTTAATGATCAGGACACCAATCCCACTTGGCTCACCAAATTTCGTTCTTCTAGGTTAAACCGTTCCTTTGCAGTAACCGTTTTCTTGATTAGATTTCACTCTGTTTTCTCCTATATGGATACATGTTGTTGGAACTCTAAATCAAACACGGTTTTTGCTAGCTCTTTGAAACTTGGCCCAATAATGTAGTTCCAAGTTCTATAGCTATGGTTTGTGTTCTATTGAAGTAGCCCCAAGCAGAGAATGACGAGAATCCCTTTCATTGAAAGGGGTTGCCAGGCTTCCAAAAAACTGCGAGTTTCCTGTAATCTCAGCAAATATTTTTTCACCCAATCTTGATGATACTTCCATTTACTGATCAGTACACCAATCCCACTTGGCTCGCCAAATTTCGTTCTTCTACGTTAAACCGTTCCTTTGCAGTAACTGTTTTCATGTTTAGGTTTCACTCTGATCTCCTATATGGATACATGTAGTTGGAACTCTAAATCAAACACGGTTTGTGCTAGCTCTTTGAATCTTGGCACAATAATGTAGTTCCAACTTCTATCGCTATGGTTTGTGTGCTATTGAAGTAGCCCCAAGCAGAGATTGACGAGAATCACTTTCATTGAAAGTGGTTGGAGGCTTGCAAAAAACTGCGAGTTTCCTGAAATCTCAGCAAACATTTTTTCACCCAATCTTGATGATACTTCCATTTAATGATCAGTACACCAATCCCACTTGGCTCACCAAATTTCGTTCTTCTAGGTTAAAACGTTCCTTTGCAGTAACCGTTTTCATGTTTAGGTTTCACTCTGTTTTCTCCTATATAGATACGTGTAGTTGGAACTCTAAATCAAACACGGTTTGTGCTAGCTCTTTGAAACTTGGCACAATAATATAGTTCCAAGTTCTATCACTATGGTTTGTGTGCTATTGAAGTAGCCCCAAGCAGAGACTGACGAGAATCCCTTTCATTGAAAGGGGTTGCCAAGCTTCCAAAAAACTGCGAGTTTCCTGAAATCTCAGCAAACATTTTTTCACCCAATCTTGATGATACTTGCAGGTAGTGATCAGTACATGAATCCCACTTGGCTCACTAAATTTCGTTCTTCTAGGTTAAACCGTTCCTTTGCAGTAACCGTTTTCATGTTTAGGTTTCACTCTGTTTTCTCCTATATGGATACATGTAGTTGGAACTCTAAATCAAACACGGTTTGTGCTAGCTCTTTGAA